>NW_027195035.1:10000-107500 GCF_038502225.1 Cherax quadricarinatus
CACAAGTCGAAACTGCAGTAGCCAAGATAAGGGTCCTAGAAGTTGAGATAAATAGGCTGGAGCGAGTTACAGGGGCAGTGACCAGAGAAGACACAGCATATGAAGCTGCGAGGCTGAACAGGAAGGAAGGAATTATGAATTATGCTAAGGTCACATCAATCTGCCAAGGAGGACCAAGGAGTGAAAGGAAGATCAACTGGTTGCAGATGGAGAGGGTGATAGGTCGAATGCTGAGGCACAACAAGGCTATCAAGAGCCACATGAAAAATCAAGGGAGAAACTGACCACATACAGGCAGGATCCAGAGTCACAGAGGGTGAGGCAATGGGAGGAAGAAAGGGCAAAATCAGTGTTTATCCATGGGCTTCAGGAGAGAGAGGAAAGGACACACACTGAAAGGAAGCAGGAAGAAAGGAAGGAGATTGAGAAAATCATAACAGAAATAGGTGAAGAGAGGGACGAGATTGTAAATTTTCAGAGAATAGGGGGGTACTCGAAGGTGAGAAACCGACCAATCAAGCTGATTCTCAGGACGGAAACAGTGCGGAACAGGATCCTCCAAGAGAAACCACGATTGAAATACTCGGAAGAGTACAAGAGGGTGTTCCTAGACAGAGACAGAACAAAATCAGAACGACAGCAGCTGAGGGAGAGGACAAAAAAGCGAAAGGAGCTAGGAAAAGAGACAAGGAGGGAACCAGCAGAGGTCTGTCAGAGCAGGACAGAACAGCAAGGGCAAGCACACACACAACTACTCTCAGAACCATACAACCTATCACACCATCCCAACACACCCTACAATCCATACCCACAGCCTCCACCCAACACCAAGCTATAGAACCCCACAGTATGCCACCAGGTCTCCCACCCTCACAGGCCCCCCAAACCACAGTGTTGGAAAGGAAACTGAAGGTATGGTACACAAACGCTGATGGAATAACAAATAAGTGGGAGGAGTGGCAAGAAAGAGTCAAAGAAGCATCACCGGACATCATAGCTCTCACAGAAACCAAGCTTACAGGTATGATAACAGATGCCATCTTTCCAACGGGATACCAAATCCTGAGGAAAGACAGAGGGAACAGGGGGGGTGGAGGAGTGGCGTTGCTGATCAAAAATCGCTGGAATTTTGATGAGCTGGAGAGAGAAGATAGCGGAGAAGAAAGTGATTACATAGTGGGAACACTTCACTCTGGAGGTCCCAAGGTGGTAATAGCAGTGATGTATAACCCACCACAGAACAGCAGGAGGCCAAGGCAAGAGTACGACGAGAGCAATAGAGCGATGGTTGACACACTAGCTAGAGTGGCCAGAAGAGCTCATGCATGCAGGGCAAAGCTCCTGATCATGGGTGACTTTAACCACAAGGAGATAGATTGGGAGAACTTGGACCCACATGGGGGCCAAGATACTTGGAGGGCTAAGATGATGGAGGTGGTACTGGAGAACTTCATGTACCAACATGTAAGAGACACTACAAGAGAGAGAGGAGAGGATGAACCAGCAAGGCTGGACTTAGTATTCACCTTCAGTAGTGCAGATATCGAGGACATCACATATGAAAGACCCCTTGGGGCCAGTGACCATGTGGTTGTAAGCTTCGAATACACAGTAGAGCTACAAGTGGAGGGAGAAGCAGGAAGGCCAGGACGAATGAAGCCAAACTACAAGAAAGGGGACTACACAGGAATGAGGAACTACCTGAACGGGGTTCAGTGGGACAGAGAACTGGCAGGGAAACCAGTTAATGAGATGATGGAATATGTAGCAATAAAATGCAAGGAGGCTGAGGAGAGGTTTGTACCCAAGGGTAACAGGAGTAATGAAAAAGCCAGGATGAGCCCATGGTTTACCCAAAGGTGCAGGGAGGCAAAAACCAAGTGTGCTAGGGAATGGAAGAAATATAGAAGGCAAAGGACCCAGGAGAATAAGGAGAACAGTCGTAGAGCCAGAAATGAATATGCACAGATAAGAAGGGAGGCCCAAAGACAATATGAAAATGACATAGCAGCGAAAGCCAAATCTGACCCGAAACTGTTGTACAGCCACATCAGGAGGAAAACAACAGTCAAGGACCAGGTAATCAGGCTAAGGAAGGAAGGAGGAGAGACAACAGGAAATGACCGGGAAGTATGTGAAGAACTCAACAAGAGATTCAAAGAAGTGTTCACAGAGGAGACAGAAGGGACTCCAGAAAGACGGAGAGGTGGGGCACACCACCAAGTGCTGGACACAGTGCACACAACCGAGGAAGAAGTGAAGAGGCTTCTGAGTGAGCTAGATACCTCAAAGGCAATGGGGCCAGATAACATCTCCCCATGGGTATTGAGAGAGGGAGCAGAGGCGCTATGTGTACCCCTAACAACAATATTCAATACATCTATCGAAACAGGGAGATTGCCTGAGGCATGGAAGACAGCAAATGTAGTCCCAATCTTTAAAAAAGGAGACAGACATGAAGCATTAAACTACAGACCAGTGTCACTGACATGTATAGTATGCAAAATCATGGAGAAGATTATCAGGAGAAGAGTGGTGGAACACCTAGAAAGGAATGATCTCATCAACAGCAGCCAGCATGGTTTCAGGGACGGGAAATCCTGTGTCACAAACCTACTGGAGTTCTATGACATGGTGACAGCAGTAAGACAAGAGAGAGAGGGGTGGGTGGATTGCATTTTCTTGGACTGCAAGAAGGCGTTTGACACAGTTCCACACAAGAGATTGGTGCAAAAACTGGAGGACCAAGCAGGGATAACAGGGAAGGCACTACAATGGATCAGGGAATACTTGTCAGGAAGACAGCAGCGAGTCATGGTACGTGGCGAGGTGTCAGAGTGGGCACCTGTGACCAGCGGGGTCCCGCAGGGGTCAGTCCTAGGACCAGTGCTGTTTCTGGTATTTGTGAACGACATGACGGAAGGAATAGACTCTGAGGTGTCCCTGTTTGCAGATGACGTGAAGTTGATGAGAAGAATACACTCGATCGAAGACCAGGCAGAACTACAAAGGGATCTGGACAGGCTGCAGAACTGGTCCAGCAATTGGCTCCTGGAGTTCAATCCCACCAAGTGCAAAGTCATGAAGATTGGGGAAGGGCAAAGAAGGCCGCAAACGGAGTACAGTCTAGGGGGTCAGAGACTACAAACCTCACTCAAGGAAAAAGATCTTGGGGTGAGTATAACACCAGGCACATCTCCTGAAGCGCACATCAACCAAATAACTGCTGCAGCATATGGGCGCCTAGCAAACCTCAGAACAGCATTCCGACATCTTAATAAGGAATCGTTCAGGACCCTGTACACCGTATACGTTAGGCCCATATTGGAGTATGCGGCACCAGTTTGGAACCCACACCTAGCCAAGCACGTAAAGAAACTAGAGAAAGTGCAAAGGTTTGCAACAAGACTAGTCCCAGAGCTAAGAGGTATGTCCTACGAGGAGAGGTTAAGGGAAATCAACCTGACGACACTGGAGGACAGGAGAGATAGGGGGGACATGATAACGACATACAAAATACTGAGAGGAATTGACAAGGTGGACAAAAACAGGATGTTCCAGAGATTGGACACAGTAACAAGGGGACACAGTTGGAAGCTAAAGACACAGATGAATCACAGGGATGTTAGGAAGTATTTCTTCAGCCACAGAGTAGTCAGTAAGTGGAATAGTTTGGGAAGCGATGTAGTGGAGGCAGGATCCATACATAGCTTTAAGCAGAGGTACGATAAAGCTCACGGCTCAGGGAGAGTGACCTAGTAGCGATCAGTGAAGAGGCGGGGCCAGGAGCTCGGACTCGACCCCCGCAACCTCAACTAGGTGAGTACAACTAGGTGAGTACACACACACACACACACACACACACACACACACACACAACACACAACACACACACACAACACACACACACACGCACACACACACACACACACACACACACACAACACACACACACACACACACACACACACACACACACACACACACACACACACAACACACACACACACACAACACACACACACACACACACACACACAACACACACAACACACACACACACAACACACACACACACACACACACACACACACACACACACACACACACACACACACACACCACACACACACACACACACACACACACACAGCATACGGGCGCCTGGCAAACCTGAGAATAGCGTTCCGATACCTCAATAAGGAATCGTTCAAGACACTGTACACCATCTATGTCAGGCCCATACTGGAGTATGCAGCACCAGTTTGGAATCCACACCTAGTCAAGCACGTCAAGAAGTTAGAGAAAGTACAAAGGTTTGCAACAAGACTAGTCCCAGAGCTACGGGGAATGTCCTATGAAGAAAGGTTGAGGGAAATCGGACTGACGACACTGGAGGACAGGAGGGTCAGGGAAGACATGATAACGACATACAAGATACTGCGGGGAATAGACGATGTGGACAAAGACGGGATGTTCCAGAGATGGGACACAGACACAAGAGGTCACAATTGGAAGTTGAAGACTCAGATGAATCAAAGGGATGTTAGGAAGTATTTCTTCAGTCATAGAGTAGTCAGGCCATGGAATAGCCTAGAAAGTGATGTAGTGGAGGCAGGAACCATACATAGTTTTAAGGCGAGGTATGATAGAGCTCATGGGGCAGGGAGAGAGAGGACCTAGTAGCAATCAGCGAAGAGGCGGGGCCAGGAGCTGTGACTCGACCCCTGCAACCACAAATAGGTGAGTACAAATAGGTGAGTACACACACAGATGGAAGGAATAGATGAGACGGGAGAAAGAGACTACATAGCAGGTACACTTCAGTCTGGGGAACACAAAGTGGTCATTGCAGTGATGTATAATCCACCACAGAACTGCAGGAGGCCAAGAGAGGAATATGAAGAGAGCAACAGAGCAATGGTGGACACACTTGCTGAGGTGGCAAGAAGAGCTCACTCCAGCAGAGCAAAGTTGCTGGTTATGGGGGATTTCAACCACAGGGAGATTGACTGGGAAAACCTGGAGCCACATGGGGGTCCCGAAACATGGAGAGCCAGGATGTTGGACGTGGTGCTGGAAAACCTCATGCACCAACATGTTAAGGACACTACCAGAGTGAGAGGGGAGGATGAACCAGCAAGATTGGACCTTGTGTTCACCCTGGGCAGCTCAGACATTGAGGACATCAAATATGAGAGTCCCCTAGGAGCTAGCGACCACGTGGTTCTGTGCTTTGAATACATAGTAGAGCTGCAAGTGGAGAGAATAACAGGAGTAGAATGGGAAAAGCCTGACTATAAAAGAGGGGACTACATAGGGTTGAAGAACTTCCTGCGGGAGGTCCAGTGGGACAGAGAACTGGCAGGAAAGCCAGTAAATGAAATGATGGAATATGTAGCAACAAAATGCAAGGAGGCAGTGGAAAGGTTCATTCCTAAGGGCAACAGTAACAACGGGAAGACCAGAACAAGCCCCTGGTTCACCCGACGGTGTAAGGAGGCAAAAACAAAGTGCAATAGAGAATGGAAAAAGTACAGAAGGCAGAGAACACACGAAAATAGGGAGATCAGTCGCAGAATCAGGAATGAGTACGCACAGGTAAGGAGGGAGGCCCAGCGACAGTATGAAAATGACATAGCATCGAGAATCAAGACTGACCCGAAACTGTTGTATAGCCACATCAGGAGGAAGACAACAGTCAAAGACCAGGTGATCAGATTAAGGACAGAAGGTGGAGAACTCACAAGAAATGATCAGGAGGTATGTGAGGAGCTGAACAGGAGATTTAAGGAAGTTTTTACAGTAGAGACAGGAAGGGCTGTGGGAAGACAGAACAGAAGGGAACATCAAGAGGGAATATACCAACAAGTGTTGGATGACATACGAACAACTGAGGAGGAGGTGAAGAAGCTCTTAAGTGACCTTGACACCTCAAAGGCGATGGGACCGGACAACATCTCCCCATGGGTCCTTAGAGAAGGAGCAGAGATGCTGTGTGTGCCTCTAACCACAATCTTCAACATATCCCTTGAAACTGGGCAACTACCTGAGAAATGGAAGACAGCTAATGTAGTCCCCATATTTAAGAAAGGAAACAGAAACGAGGCACTAAACTACAGACCTGTGTCTCTGACATGTATCGTGTGCAAAGTCATGGAGAAGATTATCAGGAGGAGAGTGGTCGAACACCTGGAAAGGAACAAGATTATAAATGAAAACCAGCATGGGTTCATGGAAGGCAAATCTTGTATCACAAACCTCCTGGAGTTTTATGACAAGGTAACAGAAGTAAGACATGAGAGAGAGGGTTGGGTAGATTGCGTTTTCCTAGACTGCAGGAAGGCCTTTGACACAGTTCCCCACAAGAGATTAGTGCAGAAGCTGGAGGATCAGGCACACGTAAAAGGAAGGGCACTGCAATGGATAAGGGAATACCTGACAGGGAGGCAGCAACGAGTCATGGTACGTGAAGAGGTATCACAGTGGGCGCCTGTTACGAGCGGGGTCCCACAGGGGTCAGTTCTAGGACCAGTGCTATTTTTGATATATGTGAACGACATGATGGAAGGAATAGACTCTGAAGTGTCCCTGTTCGCAGATGACGTGAAGTTGATGAGAAGAATTAAATCGGACGAGGATGAGGCAGGACTGCAAAGAGACCTGGAGAGGCTGGACATGTGGTCCAGTAACTGGCTTCTCGAATTCAATCCAGCCAAATGCAAAGTCATGAAGATTGGGGAGGGGCAAAGAAGACCGCAGACAGAGTATAGGCTAGGTGGACAAAGACTACAGACCTCACTCAGGGAGAAAGACCTTGGGGTGACCATAACACCGAGCACATCACCGGAGGCATACATCAACCAAATAACCGCTGCAGCATACGGGCGCCTGGCAAACCTGAGAATAGCGTTCCGATACCTTAATAAGGAATCGTTCAAGACACTGTACACTGTGTATGTTAGGCCCATACTGGAGTATGCAGCACCAGTCTGGAACCCACACCTGGTCAAGCACGTGAAGAAGTTAGAGAAAGTACAAAGGTTTGCAACAAGGCTAGTCCCAGAGCTCAAGGGAATGTCGTAAGAGGAAAGGTTAAGGGAAATCGGACTGACGACACTGGAGGACAGAAGGGTCAGGGGAGACATGATAACGACATACAAGATACTGCGGGGAATAGACAAGGTGGACAGAGATAGGATGTTCCAGAGAGGGGACACAGGGACAAGGGGTCACAACTGGAAGCTGAAGACTCAGACGAGTCACAGGGACGTTAGGAAGTATTTCTTCAGTCATAGAGTTGTCAGCAAGTGGAATAGCCTAGCAAGTGAAGTAGTGGAGGCAGGAACCATACATAGTTTTAAGAAGAGGTATGACAAAGCTCAGGAAGCAGAGAGGGAGAGGACCCAGTAGCGATCAGTGAAGAGGCGGGGCCAGGAGCTGAGTCTCGACCCCTGCAACCACAATTAGGTGAGTACAATTAGGTGAGTACACACACACACACACACACACACACACACACACACACACATTCCCACACATAAATCACTACACAAACTGACTCTCAATACTCTCAACAAGGTCACAAGAAAGTTCTCACGGTGTTTCAGCCACGGGGGGCGCTGCCCCCTGTTCCCTGCCCCCTTTACTTACTCTCATACGCAGTATTAAAGCACAAGGAGGGGCGCGGCGCCCCCTCGCGTGCTCCGGACCGTGGGAACTCCGCGGGTAATCGTGGGAATCGCCGATGTTCGCTCTAGCTTTAAACCCGTAAGGGTTAAGCCTGGAATGTGGCTTATTTCGTAACTCGAGAACGCTTGTTCCGATCGGCTTCAAACTTGCACCACTGGTGTGGCTCCTTGTACACAAGACACATTACAATTGGCTGCTATGAGTCCCAATTTACCCATTGTTTATTTAATAACTAAAGAACATCTCATTGGATAGGCTTCAAACTAACAACACGTCTGCTGGAAGTTCCAATTTACCCATTGTTTATTTAATAACTAAAGAACATCTCATTGGATAGGCTTGAAACTAACAACACGTCTGCTGGAAGTCCCAATTTACCCATTGTTTATTTAATAACTAAAGAACATCTCATTGGATAGGCTTCAAACTCACAACACGTCTGCTGGAAGTTCCAATTTACCCACTTCATTCAATAAATAGTAATTTTTTTATTATCTAAAGAATGCTTCTTCTGATCGAGTTCAACCTTGCAACACCGGTGGGCGCCATTGAGCCCTTCCTGGTCACTCAATCTCAACTTTCTCACTTTTAATTTAATGCCCCTTCTGCTAGGCTTCAAACCTTCATTAGTCGTATATTCCTCTTATCAGGAGGCACTATGTTACCCTTACGGGCTTAGGGCTTTCCTCGTGCCAAATGAAGCGTTCATCCAGCCTTTCCAAGGCCTGTGTAGGCCTGATTTTTTTCCCGTAGGGATATCAGCAGGACCTGGGGAATGATCCTTAGGATAAGCTTCAAACTTCCTGTGCTGCTGAGCTATCCTGGGTTATCCTGTGTTAAATGAGCCATTAACTGGGTTATCCTAGGATAAATAAGCCACTAGGTTATCCTAGGATAAAAAGCCACTGGGTTACTGACTGAGTTATCCTGGGTTACTGGGTTAGTCTTGTATAATTACTGTGTTATCCTGGGTTACTGGGTTACCTTAGGTAATTTACTGGGTTATCCTGGGTTACTGGGTGATCCTGGTTTACTGGGATATCCTGCGTTACTGGGTTATCCTGGGTTATTGGGATATCCTGGATTATTGGGTTATCCTGGGTTATTGGGATATCCTGGATTATTGGGTTATCCTGGGTTACTGGGATATCCTGGATTACTGGGATATCCTGGATTACTGGATTATCCTGGGTTACTAGGATATCCTGGGTTACTGGGATATCCTGGGTTACTGGAATAGCCTGGGTTACTGGGATATCCTGGGTTACTGGGTTATCCTGAGTTACTGGGTTGCTTAATGGGTTACTCTATTACACTGGGTTGCTGGGTTGCCCTGGGTTAATAGGTTATTCTGGGTTACTGGGTCATCCTGAGTTACTGCATTATCCTGGGTTAATTACTGGGTTACCCAGGGTTACTGGATCGTCCTGTGTTACTTACCGGGTTATCCTGGTTACTGGGCTATTTAATGACCCATCCTGAGTTACTGGATTACCCCGAGTTACTGGGTTAAACTGGGTTACTTACTGGGTTATCCTGGGTTACTGGGTTATCCTGGGATAATTAACAGCCAGGTACCTACTTACTGGTAGATGAAAGCCTTCGCCCGGGCACTGAACCCTGGTGCGTGTGGTTGTGAGCCGTCGACACTCACCTGAACACTATATTCCCACGGTCACACGTGTACACATTCCAGTGACTGACCTGTCCACACACACACACACACACACACACACACACACACACACACACACACACACACACACACACACACACACACACACACACACACACACACACACTGAGCTGAGTCTCGACCCCTGCAACCACAATTAGGTGAGTACAATTAGGTGAGTACACACACACACACACACACACACACACACACACACACACACACACACACACACACACACACACACACATATCGGTTCTCTGAACCATTCATCTACAATCCTGTCAGACACTGCAACTTCTTGGGATCTTAATACTTGGGAATTCTTCGCTTGCCTAATTCTTGGGCACGACCTACTTCCACATTGGACAAATGTGACACCACCTACGACTGCTGCACCTCTCCTGCCATACGGTTTATAAGCTGCTTCTCCGCTCATCTGCCGTATTCTATTCAAGATTGATGGACTGAACACATCGACTCAAGGCTGAGGGACTGATTACCTCATTCTCCTCCTGTTCTTCAAGTTTCTCCTTTGTATGGACTGATGAAGCCACTGTGTGGCGAAACGTTTCCTCAATAAACATACCCAAGAGTTGCACATATGTCTAATTCAACAACACACACACACTCCGGGGCCAGGAGCTATGACTCTACCCCTGCAACCACAAATAGGTGAGTACACAAAACACACGACACACACACACAGAGGGAGAGGGAGAGGACCTAGTAGCGATCAGGACCTGGCCCTGCCTCTTCACTGAGGCGGGGCCAGGAGCTGAGTCTCGACCCCTGCAGTACAGGTGAGTACACACACACACACACACACACACACACACACACACACACACACATACACACACACACGCACACACACACACACACACACACACACACACACACACACACACACAAAACACACACAAAAAAACACAAAACACACACACAAAACACACACACACAAAATACACACACACAAAATACACACACACACACAAAACACACACACACACAAAATACAAACACACACACACCACACACACACAAAACACACACACACAAAACACACACACACACACACACACACACACACACACACACACACACACACACACACACACACACACACGCACACACACAAAACACACACACACACACAAACACACACACACACACAAAACACACACACACAACACACCACACACACACATACACACGCACACACACAAGTGCATCCTAAGAGGATACAAAAAAAATAGTAACTGAAAATGTAGGATTTAGAGGTAAGGGAACTGAGAATGGCTGGTCTGAGGAGCAAGAAATGGGAATTATGAGCTGTACTGCTGAGGCTAAGATACAGAGCCTGGTGGAGGCACTGGAACTGCTGAAACATTATATAGAGAGATGATGACTAATAGGAGCAAGGTGATCAGAACAGAAACATCTTCAGATAGTAGGGGGGACTGAAGGAGGGGAAGGACGTAAGTCCCTTGTAGAAGTAATATCAGGGCACCGATACTTCTCGGAGATGTTAAGGGATTCAACTAAGGGAATGCTTATATCTGATAAGGAAATAGAAAGGGAAAAAAAATCGGAAGAGGAGAGAGAGGTCAATAATTATTCATAGGCTTCATGATGTAGAGGGGAGGCCTAACAATGAAAAAAATTGGGGAGGCAAGAGAGATTGTGAACATTAAAATAACAAGAGAGAAGGACATGACCCAAATGACAAATTTTCAGAGACTTGGGGAAAAAATCGCCCTGTAATATTGACATTCAAGACAGAAATGGCATGAAACTAAGATCTGCAGCAGAAATCACTTTTAACTGACTCAAGAAATCGTAATGACACGATTGCAAACAAACCATACCCCCGGGCGGGATTGAACCAGGCCGGGATTGAACCTGACCGGGATTGAACCAGGCCGGGATTGAACCAGGCCGGGATTGAACCAGGCCGGGATTGAACCAGGCCGGGATTGAACCAGGCCGGGATTGAACCAGGCCGGGATTGAACCAGGCCGGGATTGAACCAGGCCGGGATTGAACCAGGCCGGGATTGAACCAGGCCGGGATTGAACCAGGCCGGGATTGAACCAGGCCGGGATTGAACCAGGCCGGGATTGAACCAGGCCGGGATTGAACCTGGCCGGGATTGAACCAGGCCGGGATTGAACCAGGCCGGATTGGCTAGCTGGTCTAGTGGCTAACACGACGGGCTGGAGTTTTGAGACTCTATGACCGCGGGTTCAATCCCGGCCGGGGGTATGGTTTGATCACTTTTAAAAAACTCCCAAAAATACCAGCGATTGTACCTCGATCATGACAGAAAACAAAAAGAATGGGAGGAATTGAGAGAGACTAAGAAGATGCCAGATCCAGGAAGGGTAGACAGAGCAGGTACTGACAGGGATGCAGAACATGGATGGGGGGGGCAGTAAACATAACTGCCTGCAGAAACCCCTCATCCTCTAGTACCCTACACAAACCAAACAAAATAACCAGAAACAAGCCCCATTCCACACCAACAGTCCCTACCCAGCACTAATACTACTACAGCAGCCTACCATAATATCCAACCCTGTCTACCACACCCTCAAACTGCACCAGCCCCACCCCTCTCCAGAATACAGTTCTGGAAAGGAAGCTTAAGTTATGGTACACCAGTGCTTATGGAATAAATAAGAGTGAGGAGTGGCAAGAATGAATCATTGATGAATCCCCTGACTTCATACAACCCACTGAGACAAGCTCATGGGATGATTACAGATACAGTCTCCCCAACTAGCTATCAGATCCTGAGGAAAGATAGAAGAAACAGAGGGGGAGTGGGAGTAGTTGCAGTGTTCATCACAAACCAGTGGAGTTTTGAGATGAGAGGACTGGTCAGAGGGGAAGCTTGGGACTACATAGTAGGAACACTTCAGACTGGGGGTCCCAAGGTGGTGATAGTCGGGATGTACAACCAAAAACTGACCAGTGAGAGACCAAGACAGCAGTATGAGGAGAGCAACAGAGCGATGGTGGACACACTAGCTGAGGTGGCCAGAAGATCCCACATGGGCAAGTTGTGTGGGATTTCGACAAGGATATTACAAAAACCTGGAGTCACATTGGGACCAGAAGCATGGAAGGCTAAGGTGCTGGAGGCAGTACTGGAAAGCCTCAAGCATCAATATGTTAGGGTATTACTTCCTCAGAAAAGGAATCAACAAACATGTATACATCGCTTTTTTTCACATAATTTTACATGGCTGATATTTTTCATTAATAGCTGAAGCGAAAATTTCACGCTTTAAATTATTTGACTTATATTATTAGCTCGTGTACATAGGATGTAACAACTACACCTCTCACTCTGCTCTCTGAAGGAGAGTCTTGATTAGCTGCCAACACTGCTAACTATGTTTTTCCACATTTTGTGCTAGGCTCAAGCTGGTACAAGTCACCCAACAATGTCTCTGCAGGCCCTCCCTCTCTCGCAATCTCACTACACCTTGCAAAGAAAACCCCTCCATCTCTGCCCTGTCTGGGAGAATACTGTTCTCCTCAGCTCATCTTATTTAGACTGGTTTTGATAGAGTATGTCTCCATTGGTGAGCCAAGAGATACATGTCGTATCTCTGTGCAACTCTGTTCACAGAGTATTATTTAGACTCATCAATATTTGACATTTTCAGAGGTGTCGTGAGACACTATATCTCTGGTTGCAAGTTTAACTTTTAACCTACATTGTTCTGGCATCTATGCACTGTTATAAGTTAGGAAATAAGAACTACTGAATTGAGTTTGAATAATAAGGAAGCTTTATACCTTTCATGAAGGATCTGTTGAAAGTTCACTGTTAGGATCGTTTCTGTGTCCTTGATTCCTGGCCTGACACTGTTGTTCACTGCTACTTCCACATTACTGCTGTTTGGTGGATGGGTTATCATGCTTTTCAAGTAAGCTGTTTGACTGGCTCAAAGATCCAGAAATTAGCTTATCTAGGGACTTGTTGTCAGTCACATTCTAGACTGAGTTAATCAGAGCACTCACAAACACACACACTTAAACCTCTATATTTCTTTTATGCTTATGAATACTTTTCATCATAGCAATGTACCGGATGGTATAAATTTATGAGAATATTATAGTGTACTGTATATTATCTGAACTGCCCATACCACTATATACAGGTTAAGTACAGAATAAGTAAGATATATAAATATAATTATTTATACTGTGATTATTACCGCCTAGACACCAAATTATTAAAGATATCAACTTTTATTTAATTGGTTTGTATTCATAGAGTTATAATCCGAAAATGCTATTGAGAAGCCAAATAATTTAACAAAGTAACTAGACTAGAATTCACACTGACAAGCTGTTGTGAAACCACAAACGTGCAAAATGCTAGCGGGGATCAATAGTTGGCCTTCTAGTATTCTCTAGAGAGATCTTCAGTTCATAGATATCACATTTTGTAACGTAGGGGGAGAGGAGAGGATGAACCTGCAAGGCTGGACCTCATATTCATTCTGAACGGTTCAGACATAAGGAATATTACACACGAAAGATCCCTCGGTACAAGTTTCGAATACATAGAGTTAACAGTGGAGAGCGAAACAGCACAAGAAGAATGGGAGAAGCCAAACTACAAAGGAGGGGACTACACAGGTATGAGGCAATATCCTGTGTGAAGTGCAGTGAGGAAGAGGAGTTCATACCCAAGGGCAAAAGAAACTGTGGAGAACTGGTTAGATAAGTACACTTTATTGTTTGAAAAAAACATGTAGCCGTAATTAGAGGGCATAAATCCCTCTAATTACAGCCTCGAATAGGACAGCCCTAATCACCTTGTGTCTGCCCAAGGACTGCAGCTCTTTATGACGATTCAAGTGAGATTAAGCCTTACCTTGCTCATGTAATGTGAGCATATTGCGTCGACAGCACCATTAAGACGTCGGTGACTTGACTGAAGGCTTGAGTGTCTCGGGGAATGTTGTACTAATGTTTGCCACTACATAAGGAATGTTCGTTGTAATCACTCGCAATACCAGTTGCATTTTATCATTCAGTACCATCATTTGTTAATAGTTTTGTGATATCCACAGCAGGGAGAACACGGAGACACAAACACTTCTTAATTAGTTCTACCATGAATTTCCTGACTCGTATAAGGGAACTGGTCTAACTTCCTAGTTTCAGGAGATTTTCAGAATGAACTAGAGTCAAGAATGCACTGGTCACTACTGTCCCTTTGTCTTTTAATGATAAGGCAACAAACACACTTGTGACACACGTCTCTCGTCCATTCCTTGAACCAGTCTGAGGCCCGCCACCTTCGTCGCCCTCCTTCTCATCGCCCTCACAAAGGATATGCTGAACTAAGCATTATATCCCTTCCTTACTACACATCACAACAGTATTCATTACAAGAGGGTAGGTTTCTTGTTATTTAGCTATAAACTAGAACTCATAATAGTCTCAACTTGTAGATAAAGTGGGGCGCAGGTTTCCCTTAATTTTCCAGTTATGGAGAAAAGAATAATTACTCTTGTTTACCCCTCACTGTGTAGTTGATCAAGAACTCTAGCAAGGAGAGAAAAGTGTGCCTTGTGACGCTATGGAACATACATGTGGGTTTAATAAAGCAAGGAAGGAAGAGTCCACTAACCCCTTCCAGGAGGGATAAGTCCCTCAGAGATACCCCCTTTAATAGAGAATTTTCGCCACAGAAACAATGGAAGACCAGTGTGAGCCCATAATTTACCCAGAGGTATGGAAAGGCCAGAGCCAAATGTGCTAGAACATGGAGAAGGTACAGAAGGCAGAGGACTCAGGCAAAGAAGCGTTGAGCCGAAGAGCCAGAAATGAATATGCATGTGTAAGGAGGGAGACCCATCAGCAGTATGATAAAGCACAGCATTGAAAGCCAAGTTGAACCCAAAGCTGGTGTACAGCCACATCAGAATTTAAATTCAATTCAAAGTTTATTCTCTATAAGGATTACAATGCTTAGTTTACAGAATTTGGTTATTGTTTGGTTTACATGTAGTAAAATAATAATTACAGAGTGTACCACTAGAACACCTAGCATGGCTAGGCATTTCGGGCAGACTTAGATTAATTCTTAATTTTAAAATATTACAAATTATGAGGTAAGTTGGTATTATGGCTAAGTGACTAAATACTAGTTTTTAGTTTAGCAATGTGAATGCTTTTGTTTTGGCACAGTACATAGTTTCAGTATTGGAGTATCACAGGATTCATTATTTTAAGACTGAGATTAATATTTCTGTTTATGGTCAAATGGGTGAGTGAGTGCAAGTGTGAACCACCAGGTGGTATTTGTGTAATTAGTTGACGGGGTGTATCAGGGAGATAAGAACAGTGTATCAGGGAGAAAACAACAATCAAGGACCATGCTCAGGAAGGAGGGGAGATCCCAGGGAGTGACCAGAAACTATGAGTGACCAGAGGTATTCCCATTGGAGACAGAAAGGCTTCCAGTACACTGAGAGGGTATCATGCACCAGCAAGTGCTGGACACACTACACAAAATCGAGGAGAAGGTGAAGAAACTACTAAGTGTACTAGATATCTATAAGGTAGAGGGAGTAGATGCAGTGTGTGCCACTAACAACAAACTTCAACAAATCTATTGTAACAGGGCAACTGCCTGAGGTATGGAAGACAGCAAACTACAGACCAGTGTCACTGACATGTACAGTATACAAAGTCAGAAAAGATTATCAGAAGAATGGTGGAGCACCTAGAAAGGAATGATCTTATAAACGACAACCAGCATGGTTTCAGGGATGGGAAATCCTGTCTCACAAACCTACTGCAGTTTTACAAGCTGACAGAAGTAAGACAGAGAGAGAGGTGTGGGTAGACTGCATCTTCTGGGACTGTAAGAAGGCTTTCAACACAGATCCTCACAGATTGCAAAAGCTAGAGGACCAGGAAGGTATAACAGGAAAGGCACTGCAATGGATCAGGAAATACCTGATAGGTAGGAAACAATGAGTGATGGCATGTGACGAGGTGTCAGAGTGGGCGCCTGTGACGAGCGGGGTTCCACAAGAGTCAGTCTTAGGGCCACTGTTGTTTCTGGTATATGTGAGTAACATGACGGAATGGATAGATTCAGAGGTATACCTGTTTGTAGATGATGTGAAGCTTATGTGGAAAATTCAAATGAATGAAGATCAGGTTGCAAACCTGGTCCAGCAACTGGCTTCTAGAGTCTAAAAGTGTAAAGTCGTGAACATTGGTTAAGGGCAAAGAAGACCGCAGACGGAGTACAGTCTAAGGGTCAAGGCTGCAAAACTCACGCGAGGAAAAGGATCTTGGAGTCAGCATCACACCGAACACTTCTCCGAAGGCACACATCAACCAGATAACTGCTGCAGCATACGGGCGCCTGGCAAACCTGAGAACAGCGTTTCGACATCTGAGTAATGAATCGTTCAAGACTCTGTACACCGTGTACGTCAGGCCCATACTGGAGTATACAGCACCAGTATGGAACCCACACCTGGTCAAGCAAATCAAGAAATTGGAGAAAGTGCAAAGGTTTGCAACAAGACTAGTCGAGGAGCTAAAGGGTTTGTCCTACAAGGAGAGTTTAACGAAAATCAACCTGACGACACTGGAGGACAGGAGAGACTTGACAAAGACATACAAAATACCGAGAGGAATAGACAAGGTGGACAGGAACAGAATGTTCCACAAATGGGACACAGCAACAAGGGGTCACAACTGGAAGTTAACAACTCAGATGAGTCACAGAGATGTTAGGAAGTATTTCTTCAGTCATAGAGTTGTCAGGAGAGTGATGTAGTGGAGGCAGGATCCATACATAGCTTTAACAAGAGGTATGATAAAGATCATGGTGCAGGGATAGAGAGGACCTAGTAGCAACCAGCGACGAGGCGGGGCCAGGAGCTGTGAATCGACCCCTGCAACCAAAAACAGGTGAGCACAACTAGATGAGCACAAACACACACACACACATAACCTGAAGACCGTCTTATTAAGTCAGTATTGATTCAGAGACCCTTGTTAATGACCAGCAAACATTGTGTGAGTGTGTGTGTGTGTGTTTGTGTGTGTGTGTGTGTGTGTGTGTGTGTGTGTGTGTGTGTGTGTACTCACCTATTTGTGGTTGCAGCGGTTGATACATAGCTCCTGGCCCCGCCTCTTCACTGGTCGCTACTAGGTCCTTTCTCTTCCTGCTCCAGGAGCTTAATGTAATGTATGGTTCCTACCTCCACCATATCACTTGCCAGACTTTTCCACTTCCTGACAACTCTATGACTAAAGAAATACTTCCTAACATCTCTCTGACTCATCTGAGTCTTCAAGTTTCAATTGTGACCTCTTGTTTCTGTGTCCCATCTCTGGAACATCCTGTCTCTGTCCACCTTGTCAATTCCTGGCCTCCAGTGTCGTCAGGCCGATTTCCCTCAACCTTTCTTCGTAGGACAATCCCCTTAGCTCTGGGACTAGTCTTGTTGCAAACCTTTGCACTTTCTCTAATTTCTTGACGTGCTTGACCAGGTGTGGGTTCCAAACTGGTGCTGCGTACTCCAGTATGGGCCTGACGTGCACGGTGTACAGTGTCTTGAACGATTCCTTACAGAGGTATCGGAACGCTGTTCTCAGGTTTGCCAGGCGCCCATATGCTGCAGCAGTTATCTGGTTGATGTCCTCTTCAGGAGATATGTTCAGTATTATACTCACCCCAAGATCCTTTTCCTTGAGTGAGGTTTGCAGTCTTAGCGTGTACTCTGCAGTCTTCTTAATAACTTCATAATTTTCATGACTTTGGATTTGATGGGGTTAAACTCCAGGAGCCAGTTGCTGGACCAGGCTTGCAGCCTGTCCAGATCCTTTCCTAGTCCTACCTGATTGTCATCTGCTTGAATTCTCTGCGTTATCTTCACAGTTTCTATAAACAGGGACACTTCTGAATCTACCCTTTCCGTCATGTCATTCACATATACCAGAAACAGAACCGGTCCTAGGACTCATCCTTGTGGAATCCCGCTCGTCACATGCGCCCACTCTGACACTTCGTCACATGCCATCATTCTCTGATTCATTGCAGTGTCTTTCCTGTTACTCCTTCCTGCTCCTCTAGCTTTTCCACTAATCTTTTGTATGGAACTGTGTCAAAAGCCTTCCTACAGCCCAAGAAGATGCAGTCTACCCACCCCTCTCTCTCTTGTCTTACCGCTGTCACCTTGTAGTAAAACTCTAGTATGTGTATGACATCAAATTTTTCCTCTCTGAAACTGTGGTGGTTATCATTTACAAGATCATTCCTTCCTAGGTGCTCCACCACTCTTCTGATAATCTTCTCCATGATTTTTCATAAATGTCAGTAACACCGGTGGGTATTTTAATGCTGTCTGTCTCCTTTCTTAACAATTGGGACAGCATTTGCTGTTTTATATACCTCGGACAGTTCTTCTGTTGCGATAGATCTGTTGAAGACTGTGGTACACACAGTGTCTCTGCTCCCTCTCTCAGGACCCACATAGAGATGTTGTCTGGGTTTACTACCTTTGAGGTATCTACTCACTCAGCAGTCTTTTCAGCTCCTCGGTTGTGTGGTGTACCCAGCATTTGTTGGCATGCCCTTCCATACCGGTTTGCTGGAAACCTTTCCATCTTTAATGAGAATACTTTCCCTGGTCATTCCCTGTGATCTCTCCTCCTTCCTTCCTCAGCCTGATTACCTGGTCCTTGACTGTTGTTTTCCTCCTGATCTGGCTGCACAACAACTCTGGGTGAGATCTGTCATTCGATGCTATATCATTCTCGTATTGATGCTGTGCCTCCCTCCTTATCTGTGCATATTTGTTTCTGGCTCTTGACTTGTTTCCTTAATTTCCTGATTTTTTTTTTGTCTTCTGTACTTTTCCATGTTCCAGCATACTTAGGTTTGGCCTCTGTGCACCTTTATGTGAAGCATGGGATTGTTCTAATCTCATTATTTCTGTTGCTCATAGGTACGAACTTCTCCTCTGCCTCCCTGCACTCTGTAGCCTCATATTTCATCACTTTATTTACTGTCTTACCCTCAAGTTCTCTTACCCACTGCACCTCATGCAGGAATTGCCTCATCTGTGTAGTTCTCTCTTTTATACTTTGGCTTCTCCCATCCTTCTAGTGCTGATTTACTCTCCAATGTGTATGAAGCTCAGGACCACGTGATTACTAGCTTAATGTCGCCTTTCATATATGATGTTCCTCATGTCTGAGATACTCAAGGCGAATACAAGGTCCAGCCTTGCTTGTTCATCCTCTTTTCTCTCTTCAGTTGTGTTCCTAACATGTTGGTGCCTGAGGTTTTCCAGTACCACCTCCCGTATCTTAAGCTACCATGTTTCTGGTCTCCCATGTGGCTCAGGGTTTTCCTAGTCAGTCTCTTTGCAGTTGAACTCCCCCTCCTGCCCATGTGGGCCTTCTGCCACTTCAGCTAGTATGTCCACCATTGATCTGCTGCTCTCATCACACTTATCTTGGCCTCCTGCTGTTCTGTGGTGGGTTGTGCATCACTACTATCACCACCTTGGGACCCCCCAGACAGAAGTGTTCCATCTATGCAGTGTCTTGTTTCCCTCCTGTCCACTTCCAACTTCTCAAAACTCCACTGGTTTTTGATGAGCAGTACAACTCCTCCTTCCCCTCTGCTCCCTCTGTCTATCCTCAGGATCTGATATCCAGTTGGGAAGATCATGTCTGTTATCATTACCATGAACTTTGTTTCTGTGAGAGTTATGATTTCTGGGTGTGCCAATTCTTCTGTGCTACTCCTCACACTTATTTGGTATTCCATCTGTGTTGGTGTATCATACCTTCAGCTTCTTTTCCATACTGTATTCTGGGAGGTTTGTGTAGGCTGGGGAATTGGGATACCTGGTGGGATAATATGGGAGACTGCTGTGAAGGTGGGGATTGAACTGGAGGGGTGTGGGGGCTGTGAATGCAGTGTGTGGTTTGCTTTTGGTTAATTTGTTTGGTTGTGGTGGGGTTGTAGGGGTTGAGGTTGTTCTGTGGGTGGTTGTGTTTGCTGGGCATCCCGAGTCTGGGCGTCCCGAGTCTGGGCGTCCCGAGTCTGGGCGTCCTGAGTCTGGGCGTCCCTGCCTGACTCTAGCCTTGTCTCTCTTTCTTGTCCCTGTCGTCATTGTGTCGGACTTTGCATGTTTTGTCACAGTCGAGGTATACCCGCTCGCAGTATGATGTATTCTTTAGCCATAGTTTTTGCAGTAGGATCCTGCTTTGTACCATTTCTGTCTTGAAAATCAATATGATTGGATGATTTTCCTCTCAAGTAACCCATTTATTCTCTAAAAAAACTTCAGCAGGGTGATGCCTTCCACTACTGTTTGTTTGATATTTTCAATCTCTCTTTTCTTTCCCTGTTTTCTTTCTTCATATGTCCTTCCTTTGGCCTACTGAAGCCCATGAATAATAATTGACCTCTCCCTCTCCTCTTACCATTGTCTTTTCATCTGCTTCTCTGGGTCCAATTTAAGCATCACCTTTGTTGCTTCCCTTATTTCCTGGATCTCTTAGTGGTCTAAAAGCACTTCTCCAGGTGACCTATCTCCTTCACTTCATTCAGTCTATTCACTGTTTGTTGTTCCTGTGCTCATTGGCATGACCTTTCCACTCTTCAACATTTCCTGGGCCCATGGTGACCAGTAGGACTTATCCCCTTTCTTTCCTTCACTCCTCTCACTGGTTGCTGATATTACTGCTCCTCATGCCATGTACTTTCTTTTCTTCGGCTCTATGTCCCACCTCATCATTTTCAGTTGTTCTTCTAGGCTCTGTATACTGGCCTCTGCAACTTCAGCTTGTAACTCCCGTTTCTTGCTCTTTGAAGCCATCCTCTTTTTCTATCCTTCCCTTGAGCTCTGCCGTCTATTCTTCCTAAGAAAAGCTCTTGACACAGTAAACCACAAAATCCTACTCCACAAACTTGACCACTACGGTACAAGAGGCCATGCGCTTGCTTATTTCAAATCTTACATTACTAATAGGTATCAGTACGTCACCATTAAAGACACAGCATCAGCAACACGGCCACTTGATACTGGAGTTCTGCAGGGAAGTGTCCTTGGTCCCCTGCTCTTCCTCATATACATCAATGACCTTCCAAACGTATCCCAACACCTGAAACCCATTCTCTTTGCTGACGACATGACTTATGTCATCTCTCACCCTAATCTTGCCACCCTCAACACCATTGTTAACGAGGAGCTGATCAAAATATCGACTTGGATGACAGCCAATAAACTTACGCTTAACGTTGACAAAACCTACTACATTATGTTTGGTAGCAGAGCAGGAGATGCACAAATTAACATTAAGATTGACAACACTCTAATTACCAGAAATAATGGGGGAAAATTCCTAGGCTTATACCTTGACAACAACCTGAATTTCAGCACCCATATCCACCATATAGCCAAAAAAGTATCCAAAACGGTTGGGATCCTCTCCAAGATACGATACTACGTGCCGCAAAATGCCCTTCTCACACTATACCACTCACTTATTTATCCATACCTCACCTATGCTATTTGTGCTTGGGGATCAACTGCAGCAACACACCTAAAGCCAATAATAACCCAACAAAAAGCTGCAGTAAGAATAATCACTAAATCCCATCCCTGGCAGCACACCCCCCCACTCTTCAAAGATCTAAACTTACTCCCAGTTCAGTACATCCACACTTACTACTGTGCAATCTATATCTACAGGGCCTTAAACTCTAATATCAACCTTGACCTAAAACGCTTTCTTGATAGTTGTGACAGAACCCACAGGCATAACACCAGAAACAAACATCTCTACGACATTCCCCGTGTCCGACTAAACCTTTACAAAAATTCGATGTATGCCAAAGGCCCTAAAATCTGGAATACCCTACCTGAGAACTCTAGAACTGCAGACACATTCATCACCTTCAAAACTACCATTAGAAAACATCTTATCTCCCTGATACACCCCGTCAACTAACTACACGAATACCACCTGGTGGTTCACACTTACACTCGCTCACTCATTTGACCATAAACAGAAATATTAATCTCAGTCTTAAAATAATGAATCCTGTGATACTCCAATACTGAAACTATGTACTGTGCCAAAACAAAAGCATTCACATTGCTAAACTCACAAACTAGTATTTAGTCACTTAGCCATAATACCAACTTACCTCATAATTTGTAATATTTTACAATTAAGAATAAAACTAAGTCTGCCCGAAATGCCTAGCCATGCTAGGTGTTCTAGTGGTACACTCTGTAATACCTAGCCATGCTAGGTGTTCTAGTGGTACACTCTGTAATACCTAGCCATGCTAGGTGTTCTAGTGGTACACTCTGTAATCATTATTTTACTACATGTAAACCACACAATAACCAAATTTCTGTAAACTCAGCATTGTAATCCTTATAGAGAATAAACTTCACAAACCACTATTAATTGGTTACTCTGCCTCTTTGTCCTACTCTCTGGGACTCCAGTTTTTTAGATACGCTAGTTACCACAAAGTGTGGTCAATACCTCAGTCATGATAGAAGGTAGTCAGTACCTCAGTCATGATAGAAGGTAGTCAGTACCTCAGTCATGATAGAAGGTAGTCAGTACCTCAGTCATGATAGAAGGTAGTCAGTACCTCAGTCATGATAGAAGGTAGTCAGTACCTCAGTCATGATAGAAGGTAGTCAGTCCCTCAGTCATGATAGAAGGTAGTCAGTACCTCATTCATGATAGAAGGTAGTCAGTACCTCAGTCATGATAGAAGGTAGTCAGTACCTCAGTCATGATAGAAGGTAGTCAGTCCCTCAGTCATGATAGAAGGTAGTCAGTACCTCAGTCATGATAGAAGGTAGTCAGTACCTCAGTCATGATAGAAGGTAGTCAGTCCCTCAGTCATGATAGAAGGTAGTCAGTACCTCAGTCATGATAGAAGGTAGTCAGTACCACAGTCATGATAGAAGGTAGTCAGTACCACAGTCATGATAGAAGGTAGTCAGTACCTCAGTCATGATAGAAGGTAGTCAGTACCTCAGTCATGATAGAAGGTAGTCAGTACCTCAGTCATGATAGAAGGTAGTCAGTACCTCAGTCATGATAGAAGGTAGTCAGTACCTCAGTCATGATAGAAGGTAGTCAGTACCAGTCAGTCAGTCCTTCAGTCATAATAGAAGGTAGTCAGTACCTCAGTCATGATAGAAGGTAGTCAGTACCTCCTCAGTCATCAATAGAAGGTAGTCAGTACCTCAGTCATGATAGAAGGTAGTCAGTACCTCAGTCATGATAGAGGTAGTCAGTACCTAGTCAGTACCACAGTCATGACAGAAGGTAGTCAGTACCTCAGTCATGATAGAAGGTAGTCAGTACCTCAGTCATGATAGAAGGTAGTCAGTACCTCAGTCATGATAGAAGGTAGTCAGCACCTCAGTCATGATAGAAGGTAGTCAGTACCTCAGTCATGATAGAAGGTAGTCAGTACCTCAGTCATGATAGAAGGTAGTCAGTACCTCAGTCATGATAGAAGGTAGTCAGCACCTCAGTCATGATAGAAGGTAGTCAGTACCACAGTCATGATAGAAGGTAGTCAGTACCTCAGTCATGATAGAAGGTAGTCAGTACCTCAGTCATGATAGAAGGTAGTCAGTACCACAGTCATGATAGAAGGTAGTCAGTACCTCAGTCATGATAGAAGGTAGTCAGTACCTCAGTCATGATAGAAGGTAGTCAGTACCTCAGTCATGATAGAAGGTAGTCAGTCCTTCAGTCATAATAGAAGGTAGTCAGTACCTCAGTCATGATAGAAGGTAGTCAGTACCTCAGTCATGATAGAAGGTAGTCAGTACCTCAGTCATGATAGAAGGTAGTCAGTACCTCAGTCATGATAGAAGGTAGTCAGTACCTCAGTCATGATAGAAGGTAGTCAGTACCTCAGTCATGATAGAAGGTAGTCAGCACCTCAGTCATGATAGAAGGTAGTCAGTACCTCAGTCATGATAGAAGGTAGTCAGTACCTCAGTCATGATAGAAGGTAGTCAGTACCTCAGTCATGATAGAAGGTAGTCAGCACCTCAGTCATGATAGAAGGTAGTCAGTACCTCAGTCATGATAGAAGGTAGTCAGTACCTCATTCATGATAGAAGGTAGTCAGTACCTCAGTCATGATAGAAGGTAGTTAGTACCTCAGTCATGATAGAAGGTAGTCAGTGCCTCAGTCATGATAGAAGGTAGTCAGTACCTCATTCATGATAGAAGGTAGTCAGTACCTCAGTCATGATAGAAGGTAGTCAGTACCTCAGTCATGATAGAAGGTAGTCAGTACCTCATTCATGATAGAAGGTAGTCAGTACCACAGTCATGATAGAAGGTAGTCAGTACCTCAGTCATGATAGAAGGTAGTCAGTACCACAGTCATGATAGAAAGTAGTCAGTACCACAGTCATGATAGAAGGTCGTCAGTACCACAGTCATGATAGAAGGTAGTCAGTACCTCAGTCATGATAGAAGGTAGTCAGTACCTCAGTCATGATAGAAGGTAGTCAGTCCCTCAGTCATGATAGAAGGTAGTCAGAGAGCCGCTGTGAATAGCTAGATCCAGACAGCTAATCACAGCGGAGGATGATACTGCATGAAGACTACCAATCAGCAGCTCGCAGCTGTTGGGAGGCACTTGATTGGCTGAGACTGTTCCACAAAATTTCACTTCCCGCCAACACTCAGTTCCCGCCAAATTCTCTAATTCTTACACACACACACACACACACACACACACACACACACACACACACACACACACACACACACACACACACACAGATAAGGAGAGAGGTGCAGCGACAGTATGAAAACGACATAGCATCGAAAGTCAAATCTGACCCGAAACTGCTGTATAGCCACATTAGGAGGAAGACAACAGTCAAGGACCAGGTGATAAGGCTGAGGAAAGAAAGTAGGAAACTCACACGAAACGATCAAGAGGTATGTGAGGGGCTCAACACGAGATTTAAGGAAGTATTTACAGTGGAAACAGGAAGGCCTGTGGGTGGACAGGACAGAGGGGGACACCAACAGGTGACACAAAAACAAGCATTAAATGAAATGCACACCGAGGAGATGAAACTGCTATATGAATTTGATACCTCAAAGGTGGTGGGACCAGACCACATCTCTCCGATGTCCTTAGAGAGGGAGCAGAGATGCTGTGTGTGCCACTAACAATGTTCAACACACCCATTGAAACTGGGCAACTTCCTGAGGCATGGAAGACGGCAAGTGTAGTCCCCATTTTTAAGAAAGGAGACGGACGCACGAGGCACTAAACTACAGACCAGTGTCTCTGACGTGTATAGTACGCAAAGTCGTGGAAAAGATTGTCAGGAGGAGAGTGGTGGAACACTTGGAATGGAACAAGCAAAGGTAAGAAAATCCTGTGTCGCAAACCTTCTGGAGATTTATGACAAGATAACGGAAGTAAGAGACGAGCGAGAGGTATGGGTAGATTGCATTTTCTTGGACTGCTGGAAGGCCTTTGACACAGTTCCTCACAAGAGATTAGTGCAGAAGCTGGAGGATCAGGCACGTATAACAGGAAGGGCACTGCAATGGATCAGAGAATACCTGACAGGGAGGCAACAACGAGTCATGGTACGTGATGAGGTATCACAGTGGGCACCTGTGACGAGCGGGGTCCCACAGGGGTCGGTCCTAGGACCAGTGCTATTTTTGGTATATGTGAATGACATGATGGAAGGGTTAGACTCAGAAGTGTCCCTGTTTGCAGATGATGTGAAGTTAATGAGGAGAATTAAATCGGATGAGGATCAGACAGGTCTACAAAGAGACCTGGAAAGACTGGAAGACTGGTCCAGTTACTGGATCCTCGAGTTTAACCCCGTTAAATGGAGATCGGGGAAGGGCAAAGAAGACCACAGACAGAGTATAGGCTAGGTGGCCAAGGACTGCAAACCTCACTCAAGGAGAAAGATCTTGGGGTGAGTATAACACCGAGCATGTCTCCGGAAGCACACATCAACCAGATAACTGCTGCAGCATATGGACGCTTAGCAAACCTGAGAATAGCGTTCCGATACCTTAGTAAGGAATCGTTCAAGACACTGTACACCGTGTATGTCAGGCCCATACGGGAGTATGCAGCACCAGTTTGGAACCCGCACTTGATGAAGCACGTCAAGAAATTAGAGAAAGTGCAAAGGTTTGCAACAAGACTAGTTCCAGAGCTACGGGGATTGTCCTACGAAGAAAGGTTGAGGGAAATCGGCCTGACGACACTGGAGGACAGAAGGGTCAGGGAAGACATGATGACGACATACAAAATACTGCGAGGAATTGACAAGGTGGACAGAGACAGTTTGTTCCAGAGATGGGACACACAAACAAAGGGTCACAATTGGAAGCTGAAGACTCAGATGAATCAAAGGGATGTTAGGAAGTATTTCTTCAGTCATAGAGTTGTCAGGAAGTGGAATAGTCTGGCAAGCGATGTAGTGGAGGCAGGAACCATACATAGTTTTAAGAAGAGGTATGATACAGCTCAGGAAGCAGAGAGAGAGAGGACCTAGTAGCGATTAGTGAAGAGGCGGGGCCAGGAGCTGAGTCTCGACCCCTGCAACCACAATTAGGTGAATTAGGTGAGTACACACACACACACACACACACACACACACACACACACACACTTCACACACAAATTTCAACTGTAATAGATCAATTCAAATCTATTTCCATCTATCATAATAGACAGGAAACTCTAACAACTTACTTCGTGAAAGACCACTGAACGTCCAACCGAAACACCTGGGTTCAATGCCGGGGCGGGGCGGTTTACCTAGCAATAAGTAGGTACTTGGATGTTTAATTTTATTGGTGACATCTCGTTCAGTAAGTAGGTACCTGGGTGTTGGTTGACTGTTGTGGGTGACATACTGGGCAGTAAGCAGGCACCTGGTTGTTAGTTGACTGTTGTGGGTAGCATCCTGGCCAGTAAGCAGGTACCTGGTTGTTAGTTGACTGTTGTGGGTAGCATCCTGGCCAGTAAGCAGGCACCTGGTTGTTAGTTAACTGATGAGGGTAGCATCCAGGGCAGTAAATAGTTACCTGGTTGTTAGTTAACTGTTGTGGGTGGTATCCTGGGCAGTAAGCAGGTACCTGGTTGTTAATTGACTGTGTGGGTGCACTCTGACTCATGTGGACGGGTGTGGGAGGGTATGACCGGCTGTGGGTGGGTGTGGGTGTGTCTCCTGGTCACTCCTAGCATCCATCCTACTTCCTCCCCGCTCTTCCGGTTCCTACGTCTGAACGGAAGTACCTAATTTCCTCATATCAAAGCTCTCTTTACAATGGCGTGTCTACTGGTGTTCCCAGGAAGCTGGGGACATGCAGCTTAGTTCCCAGCTTAGCCAAGCTTCCCAACACCACTTTCGGAAAGCGTGTACACATATACATACACGTATGTGCGATTGTGAGCGATTTAAAAACGCACATGTGTACGTAGTAGGCAAGGTTAAGGCTCCCTCCGAGAGATATGAACAAGGCCGGGTTTTGTTGACTCAGGATGCGCATTGCTGACTGCTGATGAGGTGTTGTGCGCGGAGATGTATTGATGCTGCTTGTCTTGTGGTACATAGCACAGGGAGAGGTGTTAGAGAAGGTAGTCAGTACCTCAGTCATGATAGAAGGTCGTCAGTACCTCAGTCATGATGGAAGGTCGTCAGTACTTCAGTCATGATGGAAGGTCGTCAGTACCTCAGTCATGATAGAAGGTAGTCAGTACCTCAGTCATGATGGAAGGTCGTCAGTACCTCAGTCATGATAGAAGGTAGTCAGTACCTCAGTCATGATAGAAGGTCGTCAGTACCTCAGTCATGATAGAAGGTAGTCAGTACCTTAGTCATGATAGAAGGTAGTCAGTACCTCAGTCATGATAGAAGGTAGTCAGTACCTCAGTCATGATAGAAGGTAGTCAGTACCTTAGTCATGATAGAAGGTCGTCAGTACCTCAGTCATGATAGAAGGTAGTCAGTACCTTAGTCATGATAGAAGGTAGTCAGTACCTCAGTCATGATAGAAGGTCGTCAGTACCTCAGTCATGATAAAAGGTAGTCAGTACCTCAGTCATGATAGAAGGTAGTCAGTACCTCAGTCATGATAGAAGGTAGTCATTACCTCAGTCGTGATAGAGGGTAGTCAGTACCTCAGTCATGATAGAAGGTCGTCAGTACCTCAGTCATGATAGAAGGTAGTCAGTACCTCAGTCATGATAGAAGGTAGTCAGTACCTCAGTCATGATAGAAGGTAGTCATTACCTCAGTCGTGATAGAAGGTAGTCAGTACCACAGTCATGATAGAAGGTAGTCAGTACCACAGTCATGATAGAAGGTAGTCAGTACCACAGTCATGATAGAAGGTAGTCAGTACCACAGTCATGATAGAAGGTAGTCAGTACCTCAGTCATGATAAAAGGTAGTCAGTACCTCAGTCATGATAGAAGGTAGTCAGTACCACAGTCATGATAGAAGGTAGTCAGTACCTCAGTCATGATAGAAGGTAGTCAGTACCTCAGTCATGATAGAAGGTCGTCAGTACCTCAGTCATGATAGAAGGTAGTCAGTACCTCAGTCATGATAGAAGGTAGTCAGTACCTCAGTCATGATAGAAGGTAGTCATTACCTCAGTCGTGATAGAGGGTAGTCAGTACCTCAGTCATGATAGAAGGTCGTCAGTACCTCAGTCATGATAGAAGGTAGTCAGTACCTCAGTCATGATAGAAGGTAGTCAGTACCTCAGTCATGATAGATGGTAGTCAGTACCTCAGTCATGATAGAAGGTCGTCAGTACCACAGTCATGATAGAAGGTAGTCAGTACCACAGTCATGATAGAAGGTAGTCAGTACCACAGTCATGATAGAAGGTAGTCAGTACCACAGTCATGATAGAAGGTAGTCAGTACCACAGTCATGATAGAAGGTAGTCAGTACCTCAGTCATGATAGAAGGTAGTCAGTACCTCAGTCATGATAGAAGGTAGTCAGTACCACAGTCATGATAGAAGGTAGTCAGTACCTCAGTCATGATAGAAGGTAGTCAGTACCTCAGTCATGATAGAAGGTCGTCAGTACCTCAGTCATGATAGAAGGTAGTCATTACCTCAGTCGTGATAGAGGGTAGTCAGTACCTCAATCATGATAGAAGGTCGTCAGTACCTCAGTCATGATAGAAGGTAGTCAGTACCTCAGTCATGATAGAAGGTAGTCAGTACCTCAGTCATGATAGAAGGTAGTCATTACCTCAGTCGTGATAGAGGGTAGTCAGTACCTCAGTCATGATAGAAGGTAGTCAGTACCTCAGTCATGATAGAAGGTAGTCAGTACCTCAGTCATGATAGAAGGTAGTCAGTACCTCAGTCATGATAGAAGGTAGTCAGTACCTCAGTCATGATAGAAGGTAGTCAGTACCACAGTCATGATAGAAGGTAGTCAGTACCTCAGTCATGATAGAAGGTAGTCAGTACCTCAGTCATGATAGAAGGTCGTCAGTACCACAGTCATGATAGAAGGTAGTCAGTACCACAGTCATGATAGAAGGTAGTCAGTACCACAGTCATGATAGAAGGTAGTCAGTACCACAGTCATGAGAGAAGGTAGTCAGTACCACAGTCATGATAGAAGGTAGTCAGTACCACAGTCATGATAGAAGGTAGTCAGTACCTCAGTCATGATAGAAGGTAGTCAGTACCTCAGTCATGATAGAAGGTAGTCAGTACCACAGTCATGATAGAAGGTAGTCAGTACCTCAGTCATGATAGAAGGTAGTCAGTACCTCAGTCATGATAGAAGGTAGTCAGTACCTCAGTCATGATAGAAGGTAGTCAGTACCTCAGTCATGATAGAAGGTAGTCAGTACCTCAGTCATGATAGAAGGTAGTCAGTACCTCAGTCATGATAGAAGGTCGTCAGTACCACAGTCATGATAGAAGGTAGTCAGTACCTCAGTCATGATAGAAGGTAGTCAGTACCACTGTCATGATAGAAGGCAGTCAGTACCTCAGTCATGATAGAAGGTCGTCAGTACCACAGTCATGATAGAAGGTAGTCAGTACCTCAGACATGATAGAAGGTCGTCAGTACCACAGTCATGATAGAAGGTAGTCAGTACCTCAGTCATGATAGAAGGTAGTCAGTACCACAGTCATGATAGAAGGTAGTCAGTACCTCAGTCATGATAGAAGGTAGTCAGTACCTCAGTCATGATAGAAGGTAGTCAGTACCACAGTCATGATAGAAGGTCGTCAGTACCTCAGTCATGATAGAAGGAAGTCAGTACCTAGGGAACATAAAATATAAACATTGAGGAGCACTGCAGGAGGCCTGCTGGACCATACAGTGTGCTTCCATCCACACCTCTGCCCAGCTCTTTCCCTAAAGCTTCTCAATAATTTACTTAGGTACCTCAGCTGCTAATCACACCCAGCCCTTTTCACTTTTCGTTTTGCAAGTGTATATATATATATATATATATATCTATATATATATATATATATATATATATATATATATATATATATATGTTCTTATAAGAACATAAGAATCTAGGAACACTGCAGAAGGCCTACTGGCCCATATTTGACAAAAGCTACCGTAGGTCCAAGCCTCTATTACCCACTTTGAAAATTGTTCCTCGCATCGACAACTCTGATATACTTCCACACGTCCTTTCTAAATCTAAATTTATCTAATTTATGGTCTTTATACCCATCATCCACTTACACACTGCCATGATATCTCCTCTCACTTGTATTTCTCAAGAGTGTAGATTCAAGGTTCTCAGTCTACCTTCAAATGGGAGATTCCTTGTACAGTGGATCTATTTTGTAATTCCTCTCTGGATGTTCTTCATTCTGTAATATGGCGACCAAAGCTGAGCTGGATAATCTATGTGAAGCCTCAATAGTGGTGTGTAGAGCTGTAGCACAACTGTTGTAATTATGTTATACGTCTTGATATAAATCCTAGTAATCTGTTAGCTTTATTACGTACATTTAGGCACTGTTGTCGTGGCTTTAGATTTCTGTTTACATTGACTTCCAAGTCTGTCTGTTTACACTGTATGATGGAAGGAAGACAGTACCTCAGTCATGATAGATGGTGGTTAATCTCTCAGTTGTGGTAAAAGGTGGTCAGTCCCTTGGTTGTGATAGAAGGTGGTCAGTCACTTGGTTGTGATAGAAGGTGGTCAGTCCCTTGGTTGTGATAGAAGGTGGTCAGTCCCTTAGTTGTGATAGAAGGTGGTCAGTCCCTTGGTTGTGATAGAAGGTGGTCAGTCCCTTGGTTGTGATAGAAGGTGGTCAGTCCCTTGGTTGTGATAGAAGGTGGTCAGTCCCTTAGTTGTGATAGAAGGTGGTCAGTCCCTTGGTTGTGATAGAAGGTGGTCAGTCCCTTAGTTGTAATACAAGGTGGTCAGTCTCTTGAGAGAGAGAGAGAGAGAGAGAGAGAGAGAGAGAGAGAGAGAGAGAGAGAGAGAGAGAGAGAGAGAGAGAGAGAAGAAACAAGTTGTAAATCTTGCTATCAAGGCAGCCAGGAAGCTTACAGTACTTCGACGTATCTCGCATCTGCTTAAAAGTATGCGTCGGGAGATTCTGTACGAGGCATAAGTACGCTCAGACCTTAAGTATGCTCCACTTCCTTGGTTTGCCTGCCCCCCCCCCCCCCTCTCATCTGCAACTGCTTGACAGAGTAGAGAACAGAGCAAGACGTCTCATCTCTCGCCTGGACCCATCCTGGAAAGATGTCATTTCAGCAGAGCCTTCAACACAGGAGGGATGTGGGTGGCCTTACTGTTATGTACAAGACCAACATTGTCAAAGTACTACACTTGGATCCACTTCGAGGACAGCGTGAAGCAAGCTTCTATACCACAAGACGGGCAGCCAGCAGCAACTTCACTCTGGCTGTACCCTTCTCCAGAACATCACTTCATCTGAGATCATTTATCTCCAGGATGACTCGAGTATGGAACACATTCGTACAGCATAATGATGTCAACGAGATAGTCAGTTGATCAAATGAAAATGCTGGTCCACAGATGGCCCTCATCTGCCCCACAGATAGCCCACAGCTGGCCCACAGATAGCCCACAGCTGGCCCACAGATAGCAAACAGCTGGCCCACAGATGGCTCCAACTTCATCCTATTCTCTACTTGTATGTTTCCTACCATTAAAAATGCTTTCAAATGAGCTGATGTAGGTAACAGCTCTTAGCTTGTTAATAAAGTTAGGAATCCTTAACCTGACCTTGTTAAACCCTGTGTAAGAGAGAGAGAGAGAGAGAGAGAGAGAGAGAGAGAGAGAGAGGGAGAGAGAGTAATAACATTAGCTACAGCACTGCTGCGGCTTCCCAGTGACTATACTAGTGACTATACTAGTGACTACATAAGTGACTAAACTAGTGACTACACTAGTAACTATACTAGTGACTATACTAGTGACTACATAAGTGACTAAACTAGTGACTACACTAGTAACTATACTAGTGACTATACTAGTGACTACATAAGTGACTAAACTAGTGACTACACTAGTAACTATACTAGTGACTATACTAGTGACTACATAAGTGACTAAACTAGTGACTACACTAGTGACTACACTAGTGACTACACTAGTGACTATACTAGTGACTATACTAGTGACTACACTAGTGACTACACTAGTGACTACACTAGTGACTACACTAGTGACTATACTAGTGACTACACTAGTGACTATACTAGTGACTATACTAGTGACTATACTAGTGACTATACTAGTGACTACATAAGTGACTAAACTAGTGACTACACTAGTGACTACACTAGTGACTATACTAGTGACTACACTAGTGACTATACTAGTGACTATACTAGTGACTACATAAGTGACTAAACTAGTGACTACACTAGTGACTACACTAGTGACTACATTAGTGACTATACTAGTGACTATACTAGTGACTATACTAGTGACTATACTAGTGACTATACTAGTGACTACACTAGTGACTATACTAGTGACTATACTAGTGACTACATAAGTGAATATACTAGTGATTATACTAGTGACTATACTAGTGACTACAATAGTGACTATTCTAGTGACTATACTAGTGACTATACTAGTGACTGCACTAGTGACTACACTAGTGACTATACTAGTGACTATACTAGTGACTATACTAGTGACTACACTAGTGACTATACTAGTGACTATACTAGTGACTATACTAGTGACTATACTAGTGACTATACTAGTGACTACACTAATGACTACACTAGTGACTATACTAGTGACTATACTAGTGACTATACTAGTGACTACACTAGTGACTATACTAGTGACTATACTAGTGACTACACTAGTGACTATACTAGTGACTATACTAGTGACTATACTAGTGATTATACTAGTGACTATGCTAGTGACTATACTAGTGACTATACTAATGACTATTCTAGTGACTATTCTAGTGATTATACTAGTGACTACACTAGTGACTATACTAGTGACTATACTAGTGACTATACTAGTGATTATACTAGTGACTATGCTAGTGACTACACTAGTGACTATACTAGTGACTATACTAGTGACTATACTAGTGACTGCACTAGTGACTACACTAGTGACTATACTAGTGACTATACTAGTGACTATACTAGTGACTACACTAGTGACTATACTAGTGACTATACTAATGACTATTCTAGTGACTATTCTAGTGATTATACTAGTGACTATACTAGTGACTACACTAGTGACTATACTAGTGACTATACTAGTAACTATACTAGTGACTATACTAGTGACTATGCTAGTGACTATACTAGTGACTATACTAGCGACTATACTAGTGACTATACTAGTGACTATGCTAGTGACTATACTAGCGACTATACTAGTGACTATACTAGTGACTATGCTAGTGACTATACTAGTGACTATACTAGTGACTATACTAGCGACTAGAGCAACTGTACTAATGACCATAGTGAAAATAAAACTATTAGTGACTATGGTGACTATTGACTATAGTCATTATATTACTGACTATTATGACTATACTACTGACTATTGTGACTTTACTATTGATAACAGTGACAATACTACTGCCTATAGTGACTGACTATAGCGACTATACTACTGACTATAGTGACTCTACTATTGACTATAGTGACTATAATACTGACTATAGCGACTATACTACTGACTATAGTGACTATACAACTGACTATAGTGACTATACTACTGACTATAGTGACTATACTACTGAGTATAGTGACTATAATACTGAGTATAGCGACTATACTACTGACTATAGTGACTGTACTACTGACTATAGTGGCTATACTATTGACTATAGTGACTATACTACTGACTGTAGTGACTATACTATTGACTATAGTGACTATAATACTGAGTATAGCGACTATACTACTGACTATAGTGACTGTACTACTGACTATAGTGGCTATACTATTGACTATAGTGACTATACTACTGACTGTAGTGACTATACTATTGACTATAGTGACTATACTACTGACTATAGTGACTATACTATTGACTATAGTGACTATACTACTGACTGTAGTGACTATACTATTGACTATAGTGACTATACTACTGACTATAGTGACTATAAAATTGACTATAGTGACTATAATACTGACTATAGCGACTATACTACTGACTATAGTGACTATACTACTGACTATAGTGACTATACTACTGACTGTAGTGACTATACTATTGACTATAGTGACTATAAAATTGACTATAGTGACTATAATACTGACTATAGCGACTATACTACTGACTGTAGTGACTATACTATTGACTATAGTGACTATACTACTGACTATAGTGACTATACTACTGACTATAGTGACTATAAAATTGACTATAGTGACTATAATACTGACTATAGCGACTATACTACTGACTGTAGTGACTATACTATTGACTATAGTGACTATACTACTGACTATAGTGACTATACTACTGACTATAGTGACTATACTACTGAGTATAGTGACTATAATACTGAGTATAGCGACTATACTACTGACTATAGTGACTATACTACTGACTATAGTGACTATACTACTGAGTATAGTGACTATAATACTGACTATAGTGACTGTACTACTGACTATAGTGACTATACTACTGAGTATAGTGACTATAATACTGACTGTAGTGACTATACTACTGACTATAGTGACTATACTACTGAGTATAGTGACTATAATACTGACTATAGTGACTATACTACTGACTATAGTGACTATACTACTGACTATAGTGACTATACTACTGAGTATAGTGACTATAATACTGACTGTAGTGACTATACTACTGACTATAGTGACTATACTACTGAGTATAGTGACTATAATACTGACTATAGTGACTATACTACTGACTATAGTGACTATACTACTGACTATAGTGACTATACTACTGAGTATAGTGACTATAATACTGACTGTAGTGACTATACTACTGACTATAGTGACTATACTACTGACTATAGTGACTATAATACTGACTATAGTGACTGTACTACTGACTATAGTGACTATACTACAGTGATTACACTAGTGACTAATAATGCAGTCATCACCTACCATCACCACATCACCATTACGATCATCACTTACCACCACTACCATCACCATTACCTACCATCAAAATCACCACTATAACTACCATCACCATCTCCACCACCACCATCACCATCTCCACCACCACCATCACCACCATCACGACCCTCACCACCATCACGACCCTCACCACCATCACTACCATCACCACCATTACCACCATCTCCACCATCACCACCATCACCACCATCACCACCATCACTACCATCACCACCATCACCACCATCATCACCATCACCACCATCACCACCATCACCACCATCACTAGCATCACTACCATCACCTACCATCATTACCATTAATACCATCACTACCGTCATCTACCATTACTACCATCACTATCACCAACCATCACCTACCATCACTACTATCACCACCATCACTATCACTACCATCACCATCACCCACCATCACTACCATCACCATTACCCACCATCACTACCATCACCTACCATTACTGCCATCACTATCATCTACTATCACTACCATGACCTTAAATCACCACTATCACCATCACCTACCATCACTACCATCACCTTCCATCGCTACCATCACCATTACTTACCATCACTTCCCACCACCACCATCGCTACCATCACTAGCATCACCTACCACCTACCATCACCAACCATCACCCACCATCACCTACCATTACCCATCATCACCTACCATCACCTACCATCACCCACCATCACCTACCGTCACCCACCATCACCTACCATAACCCCCACCACCCCCATCACCTACCATCACCACCCTCACCCACCATCACATACCATCACCTACCATCACCTACCAACACCCACCATCACCCACCATCACCTACCATCACCCCCATCACCTACCATCATCCACCATCACCTGCCATCACCCCCATCATCTACCATCACCCACCATAACCTACACCATCACCCCCCATCACCCTCAACACCCCCATCACCTACCATCACCTACCATCACCTACCATCACCCACCATCACCCACCATCACCCACCATCACCTACCATCACCCACCATCACCTACCCTCACCTACCCTCACCACCATCGCCTACCATCACCTACCATCACCCACCATCACCTACCATCACCTACCATCACCCCATCACCTACCATCACCCACTATCACCTACCATCACCCACCATCACCTACCATCACGACCATCACCTACCATCACCCACCATCACCTACCATCACCCACCATCACCTACCATCACCCACCATCACCTACCCTCACTTACAATCACCGCCATCGCCTACCATCACCCACCATCACCTACCATCACCCACCATCACCCCCATCACCTACCATCACCCACCATCACCTACCATCACCCACCATCACCTACCATCACCCACCATCACCTACCATCACCCACCATCACCTACCATCACCCTCTATCACCTACCATCACCCACTATCACCTACCTTCACCAATCATCACCTACTATCACCCACCATCACCCACCATCACCCACCAACACCTACCATCACCAATCATCACCTACCATCACCCACCATCACCTACCATCACCCATCATTACCCACCATCACCCACCATCACCCACCATCACCTACCATTACCCACCATCAACCCCCATCACCCACCATCACCTACTATCACCCACCATCACCCACCATCACCCACCATCACCTACCATCACCCCCATCACCTACCATCACCACCATCACCTACCATCACAACCATCACCTACCATCACCTACCATCACCTACCACCACCTACCATCACCTACCGTCACCCACCATCACCTACCATCACCCCCCATCACCCACCATCACCTACCATCACCCACCATGACCTACCACCACCTCCCATCATCCACCATCATCTACCATCACCCACCATCACCTACCATCACCCACCATTACCCACCATTAACCGCCATTACCCACCATCACCCACCATCACCCCCATCACCCACCATCACCTACCATCACCCACCATGACCTACCACCACCTCCCATCATCCACAATCATCTACCATCACCCACCATCACCTACCATCACCCACCATTACCACCATTACCCACCATCACCCACCATCACCCACCATCACCCACCATCACCCACCATCACCAACCATCACCCACCATCACCCACCATCACCCACCATCACCCACCATCACCCACCATCACATACCATCACCCACCATCACCTACCATCACCCCTCATCACCTACCATCACCCACCATCACCCACCATCACCTACCATCACCCACCATCACCCACCATCACTCACCACCACCCACCATCACCCACCATCACCTACCATCACCTACCATCACCTACTATCACCCACCATCACCTACCATCACCCACCATCACCCACCATCACCTACCATCACCCACCATCACCCACCATCACCCACCATCACCCCAATCACCTACCGTCACTCACCATCACCCACCATCACCCCACATCACCTACCATCACCCACCATCACCCACCATCACCCACCATCACATACCATCACCTACTATCACCCACCATCACCTACCATCACCCACCATCACCTACCATCACCCACCATCACCCCCATCACCTACCATCACCCACCATCACCCACCATCACCCCCCATCACCTACCGTCACCCACCATCACCCACCATCACCCCCCATCACCTACCATCACCCACCATCACCCACCATCACCTGCCATCACCCACCATCACATACCATCACCTACCATCACCCACCATCACCTACCATCACCCACCATCACCTACCATCACTCCCTATCACCTACCATCACCCACTATCACCTACCATCACCCACCATCACCTACCATCACCCACCACCACCTACCATCACCCACCATCACCTACCATCACCCACCATCACCCACCATCGCCCACCATCACCTACCATCACCCACCATCACCTACCATCACCCATCATCACCCACCATCACCCACCATCACCCACCATCACCTACCATCACCTACCATCACCTACCACCACCTACCATCACCTACCATCACCCACCATCACCTACCATCACCCACTATCACCTATCATCACCCACCTTCGCCCACCATCACCCACCATCACCCCCATCACCCCCATCACCTACCATCACCACCATCACCCACCATCACCACCATCACCTACCATCACCTACCATCACCTACCACCACCTATCATCACCTACCATCACCCACCATCACCTACCATCACCAACCATCACCCCCCATCACCCACCATCACCTACCATCACCCACCATGACCCACAACCACCTCCCATCATCCACCATCATCTACCATCATCCACCATGACCTACCATCACCCACCATTACACACCATCACCCACCATTACCCACCATTACCCACCATCACCCACCATCACCCACCATCACCTTCCATCACCCCTCATCACCTACCATCACCCACCATCACCCACCATCACCTACCATCACCCACCATCACCCACCATCACCCACCATCACCCAATATCACCTACCATCACCTACCATCACCTACTATCACCCACCATCACCTACCATAACCCACCATCACCTTCCATCACCCCCCATCACCTATCATCACCCACAATCACCCACCATCACTCCCCATCACCTACCGTCACCCACCATCACCCACCATCACCCTTCATCACCTACCATCACCCACCATCCCCCACCATCATCTGCCATCACCCACCATCACATACCATCACCTACCATCACCCACCATCACCCACCATCACCCACCATCTCTCACCATCACCCACCATCACCCACCATCACCTACCATCACCGACCATCACCTACCATCCTTCACCATCTCCCACCATCACTCACCATCACCCACCATCACCCATCACCCACCATCACCTACAATCACCTACCATCACCCACTATCACCATCACCTACCATCACCTACCATCACCCACCATCACCCACCATCACCCACCATCACCCACCATCACCCACCATCACCTACCATCACCTACAATCATCTATCATCACCTACCATCACCTACCATCACCTACCATCACCTACCATCACCCCCATCACCTACCATCACCACCATCTCCCACCATCACCACCATCACCCACCATCACCTACCATCACCTACCATCACCTACCACCACCTACCATCACCTACCATCACCCACCATCACCTACCATCACCCACCATCACCCCCCATCACCCACCATCACCTACCATCACCCACCATGACCCACCACCACCTCCCATCATCCACCATCATCTACCATCATCCACCATGACCTACCATCACCCACCATTACCCACCATCACCCACCATTACCCACCATTACCCACAATCACCCACCATCACCCACCATCACCCACTATCACCCACCATAACCTACCATCACCCACCATCACCTACCATCACCCCCATCACCTACCATCACCCACCATCACCCACCATCACCCACCATCATCCACCATCACCCACCATCACCCACCATCACCTACCATCACCCCCATCACCCACCATCACCCACCATCACCAACCATCACCCACCATCACCCACCATCACCCACCATCACCCACCATCACCCACCATCACCCACCATCACCTACCATCACCCACCATCACCTACCATCACCCACCATTACCTACCATCACCCCCGTCACCTACCATCACCCACCATCACCCCCCCTCACCCCCCATCACCTACCATCACCCCCATCACCCACCATCACCCCCATCACCCACCATCACCCACCATCCCCCACCATCACCCACCATCACCTACCATCACCCACCATCACCTTCCATCACCCCTCATCACCTACCATCACCCACCATCACCCACCATCACCTACCATCACCCACCATCACCCACCATCACCCACCATCACCCAACATCACCTACCATCACCTACCATCACCTACTATCACCCACCATCACCCACCATCACCTACCATCACCTTCCATCACCCCCCATCACCTACCATCACCCACAAACACCCACCATCACTCCCCATCACCTACCGTCACCCACCATAACCCACCATCACCCCTCATCACCTACCATCACCCACCATTATCTGCCATCACCCACCATCACATACCATCACCTACCATCACCCACCATCACCCACCATCACCCACCATCTCTCACCATCACCCACCATCACCCACCATCACCTACCATCACCGACCATCACCTACCATCACCCACCATCTCCCACCATCACTCACCATCACCCACCATCACCCATCACCCACCATCACCTACAATCACCTACCATCACCCACTATCACCATCACCTACCATCACCTACCATCACCCACCATCACCCACCATCACCTACCATTACCCACCATCACCTACCATCAGCTATCATCACCCACCATCACCCACCATCACCCACCATCACCCACCATCACCCACCATCACCTACCATCACCTACAATCACCTATCATCACCTACCATCACCTACCATCACCCATTATCACCTACCATCACCTACCATCACCCACCATCACCCACCATCACCCACCATCACCCACCATCTCCTACCATCACCCACCATCACCCACCATCACCTACCATCACCCACTATCACCTACCATCACCCACCATCCCCTACCATCACGACCATCACCCACCATCACCTACCATCACCCACCATCACCTACCATCACCCACCATCACCTACCCTCACCTACAATCACCACCATCGCCTACCATCACCTACCATCACCTACCATCACCCACCATCACCTACCATCACCCACCAAGAGGTATCACAGTGGGCACCTGTGACGAGCGGGGTCCCACAGGGGTCAGTTCTATGACCAGTGCTATTTTTGATATATGTGAACGACATGATGGAAGGAATAGACTCTGAAGTGTCCCTATTCGCAGATGATGTGAAGTTGATGAGAAGAATTAAATCGGATGAGGATGAGGCAGGACTGCAAAGAGACCTGGAGAGGTTGGACATGTGGTCCAGTAACTGGCTTCTCGAATTCAATCCAGCCAAATGCAAAGTCATGAAGATTGGGGAGAGGCAAAGAAGACCGCAGACAGAGTATAGGCTAGGTGGACAAAGACTACAGACCTCACTCAGGGAGAAAGACCTTGGGGTGACCATAACACCGAGCACATCACCGGAGGCACACATCAACCAAATAACCACTGCAGCATACGGGCGCCTGGCAAACCTGAGAATAGCGTTCCGATACCTTAATAAGGAATCGTTCAAGACACTGTACACTGTGTATGTTAGGCCCATACTGGAGTATGCAGCACCAGTCTGGAACCCACACCTGGTCAAGCACGTCAAGAAGTTAGAGAAAGTACAAAGGTTTGCAACAAGGCTAGTCCCAGAGCTCAAGGGAATGTCGTACGAGGAAAGGTTAAGGGAAATCGGACTGACGACACTGGAGGACAGAAGGGTCAGGGGAGACATGATAACGACATACAAGATGCTGCGGGGAATAGACAAGGTGGACAGAGATAGGATGTTCCAGAGAGGGGACACAGGGACAAGGGGTCACAACTGGAAGTTGAAGACTCAGACGAGTCACAGGGACGTTAGGAAGTATTTCTTCAGTCATAGAGTTGTCAGCAAGTGGAATAGCCTAGCAAGTGAAGTAGTGGAGGCAGGAACCATACATAGTTTTAAGAAGAGGTATGATACAGCTCAGGAAGCAGAGAGGGAGAGGACCTAGTAGCGATCAGTGAAGAGGCGGGGCCAGGAGCTGAGTCTCGACCCCTGCAACCACAATTAGGTGAGTACCATCACCCACCATCACCCACCATCACCCACCATCACCCACCATCACCTACCATCACCCACCATCACCTACCACCACCTACCATCACCTACCATCACCCACCATCACCTACCATCACCTACCATCACCCACCATCACCTACCATCACCCACCATCACCTACCATCACCCACCATCACCTACCACCACCTAGCACCACCTACCATCACCCACCATCACCTACCATCACCCACCATCACCTACCATCACCCACCATCACCTACCATCACCCACCATCACCTACCACCACCTACCACCACCTACCATCACCTACCATCACCCACCATCACCTACCATCACCCACCATCACCCCCATCACCCACCATCACCTACCATCACCCACCATCACCCACCATCACCCACCATCACCTACCATCACCCCCATCACCTACCATCACCACTATCACCTACCATCACCTACCATTACCACCTCCCATCATCCACCATCATCTTCCATCACCCACCACCACCTACCATCACCTACCATCACCCACCATCACCCACCATCACCCACCATCACCCACCATCACCCACCATCACCCACCATCACCCACCATCACCCACCATCACCCACCATCACCCACCATCACCTACCATCACCCACCATCACCTACCATCACCCCCATCACCTACCATCACCCACCATCACCTACCATCACCCCCATCACCTACCATCACCCATCATCACCCACCATCACCCACCATCTCCCACCATCACCCACCATCACCTACCATCACCCACCATCACCTACTATCACCCACCATCACCTACCATCACCCACCATCACCTACCATCACCCCCATCACCTACCATCACCCACCATCACCTACCATCACCCCCATCACCTACCATCACCCACCATCACCCACCATCACCCACCATCTCCCACCATCACCCACCATCACCTACCATCACCCACCATCACCTACTATCACCCACCATCACCTACTATCACCCACCATCACCTACTATCACCCACCATCACCTACCATCACCACCATCACCCACCATCACCCACCATCTCCCACCATCACCCACCATCACCTACCATCACCCACCATCACCTACTATCACCCACCATCACCTACCATCACCCACCATCACCTACCATCACCCACCATCACCTACCATCACCCACCATCACCTACCATCACCCACCATCACCTACCATCACCCACCATCACCTACCATCACCCACCATCACCTACCATCACCACCATCACCACATCCTGGTCTGTGGTCTCTGGCTGAACAAATTGGTCTGTTTTGGGTCCCTGACCCAACAGAATTACCGTTGTTTTCCTCCGTTAACAGATATACACCAGGGATTGTGTATGTGTATAGTGTGAGATATACACCTCAGTGTATATACACTGAGATATACACCTCAGTATATATACACTGAGATATACACCTCAGTGTATATACACTGAGATATACACCTCAGTATATATACACTGAGATATACACCTCAGTATATATACACTGAGATATACACCTCAGTGTATATACACTGAGATATACACCTCAGTATATATACACTGAGATATACACCTCAGTATATATACACTGAGATATACACCTCAGTATATATACACTGAGATATACACCTCAGTATATATACACTGAGATATACACCTCAGTGTATATACACTGAGATATACACCTCAGTGTATATTTCTGGACTGTTTTCCGGGGGTCAGCGCCCCCGCGGCTCGGTCTGTGACCAGGCCTCCTGGTGGATCAGGGCCTGGTCAACCAGGCTGTTACTGCTGGCCGCACGTAAACCAACGTAGGACCCACAGCCCGGCTAGTCAGGCACTGACTTTGTGTCTGTCCAGTGCCTTGTTGAAGACAGCCAGGGGTCTTGAAGACAGCCAGGGGTCTTGAAGACAGCCAGGGGTCTTGAAGACAGCCAGGGGTCTTGAAGACAGCCAGGGGTCTTGAAGACGGCCAGGGATCTTGAAGACAGCCAGGGGTCTTGAAGACAGCTAGGGGTCTTGAAGACAGCCAGGGGTCTTGAAGACAGCCAGGGATCTTGAAGACAGCCAGGGGTCTTGAAGACAGCCAGGGATCTTGAAGACAGCCAGGGGTCTTGAAGACAGCCAGGGGTCTTGAAGACAGCCAGGGGTCTTGAAGACAGCCAGGGGTCTTGAAGACAGCTAGGGGTCTTGAAGACAGCCAGGGGTCTTGAAGACAGCTAGGGGTCTTGAAGACAGCCAGGGGTCTTGAAGACAGCCAGGGGTCTTGAAGACAGCTAGGGGTCTTGAAGACAGCCAGGGGTCTTGAAGACAGCTAGGGGTCTTGAAGACAGCCAGGGGTCTTGAAGACAGCCAAGGGTCTTGAAGACAGCTAGGGGTCTTGAAGACAGCCAGGGGTCTTGAAGACAGCTAGGGGTCTTGAAGACAGCTAGGGGTCTTGAAGACAGCCAGGGGTCTTGAAGACAGCCAGGGGTCTTGAAGACAGCCAGGGGTCTTGAAGACAGCTAGGGGTCTTGAAGACAGCCAGGGGTTTTGAAGACAGCTAGGGGTCTTGAAGACAGCCAGGGGTCTTGAAGACAGCCAGGGGTCTTGAAGACAGCTAGGGGTCTTGAAGACAGCCAGGGGTCTTGAAGACAGCCAGGTGTCTTGAAGACAGCCAGGGGTTTTGAAGACAGCTAGGGGTCTTGAAGACAGCCAGGGGTCTTGAAGACAGCCAGGGGTCTTGAAGACAGCTAGGGGTCTTGAAGACAGCCAGGGGTTTTGAAGACAGCCAGGGGTCTTGAAGACAGCCAGGGGTCTTGAAGACAGCCAGGGGTCTTGAAGACAGCCAGGGGTCTTGAAGACAGCCAGATGTCTTAAAGACAGCCAGGGGTCTTGAAGACAGCCAGGGGTCTTGAAGACAGCCAGATGTCTTAAAGACAGCCAGATGTCTTGAAGACAGCCAGGTGTCTTAAAGACAGCCAGGGGTCTTGAAGACAGCCAGATGTCTTAAAGACAGCCAGATGTCTTAAAGACAGCCAGATGTCTTGAAGACAGCCAGGTGTCTTAAAGACAGCCAGGGGTCTTGAAGACAGCCAGATGTCTTAAAGACAGCCAGGGGTCTTGAAGACAGCCAGATGTCTTAAAGACAGCCAGATGTCTTAAAGACAGCCAGATGTCTTAAAGACAGCCAGGGGTCTTGAAGACAGCCAGATGTCTTAAAGACAGCCAGATGTCTTAAAGACAGCCAGGGGTCTTGAAGACAGCTAGGGGTCTTGAAGACAGCCAGATGTCTTAAAGACAGCCAGATGTCTTAAAGACAGCCAGATGTCTTAAAGACAGCCAGGGGTCTTGAAGACAACCAGATGTCTTAAAGACAGCCAGATGTCTTAAAGACAGCCAGATGTCTTGAAGACAGCCAGATATCTTGAAGACAGCCAGATGTCTTAAAGACAGCCAGGGGTCTATTGGTAATCCCCCTTATGTATGCTGGGAGGCAATTGAACAGTCTTGGGTCCCTGACACTTATTGTGTTGTCTTTTATCGTGCTAGTGGCACCCCTGCTTTTCATTGTGTTAATGTTGCATCTCCTGCCGAGTCTTTTGCTTTATTAGGGAGTGATTTTCGTGCGTAGATTTGGGACTAGTCCCTTTAGGATTTTTTAAGTCTGTATTATCACACATCTTTCTCGCCTACGTTACATGAAATACAATTTCTTATATGTACCATGAAAGATCTCTGTATATTCTTCATGTCTGACAGGAGCAGTTAGTGTACAGCAGTAATATTCCAGCCTAGAGAGAACAAGCGATTTGAAGAGAATCATCATGGGCTTGGTGTCCCTAGTTTTGAAGGTTCTCATTATCCATCCTGGCAGATGTTGTAGATACATTGTAGTGATCTTTGAAGGTGAGATCCTCTAACATTGTCACTCCCAGGTCCTTCACATTAGTTTTTCGCTCTATTGTGTGGTTGGAATTTATTTTATCCTCCGATACAGATTTAATTTCCTTAAGTTTTCCATATCAGAGTAATTGAAATTTCTCATCATTGAACTTCATATTGTTTTCAGAGGCCCATTTGAAGATTTGGTTCATGTCTGCTTGGAGTCTCGCAGTGTCTTCGATGGAAGACACTGTCATGCAGATTCTGGTATCATCAGCAAAGGAAGACACGGTGCTGTGGCTTACATCTCTGTCTCTGTCAGATGTGAGGATGAGGAACAAGATGGGAGCGAGTACTGTGCCTTGTGGAATAGAGGTTTTCACAGTAGTTGCCTCAGACTTTACTCTGTTGACTATTATTCTTTGTGTTCTGTTTGTTAGTAATAGATCCATCTACCAACTTTTCCTGTTATTCCTTTATCACGCATTTTGTGTGCTGTTACACAATGTTGAAAGCTTTTGCAAAGTCTGTGTATACTACATCTGCATTTTGTTTATCCTCTACAGCGTCCAGGACCTTGTCATAGTGGTCCAGTAGCTGGGACAGACAGGAGCTACCTGCTCTAAACCCATGTTGCCCTGGGTTATGTAATTGATGGGTATCTAGATGGGTGGTGATCTTGCTTCTTAGAACCCTTTCAAAGATTTTTATGATTTGGGATGTTAGTGCTATCAGTCTGTAGTTCTTTGCTGTTGCTTTACTGCCCCCTTTGTGGAGTGGGGCTATGTCTGTTGATTTTATTAACTGTGGGACGACCCCCGTGTCCATGCTCCCTCTCCATAGGATGCTGAAGGCACTCGATAGGGACTTCTTGCAGTTTTTGAATTAACAAAATTTTGAGTCTCGGTCATAAAAAATTCAATTGGGTTGTCGACTCTTAGTCTGATTAATGGTTCACTAAACACTGAGTCACACTGGGACTTCAGTATCTCACTCACATCTTTGCTGTCATCTGTGTCTATCTCATCTCGTCTAAGCAGGGACCCAATACTGGCTGTTGTTTTTGTATTAGATTTAGCATAAAAGAAATATTTTGGGTTCTTATTTAATTTGATTTATGGCTTAAAATTCTGGGTTTCTTGTCTCCTGTATGATCCTTTAAGCTTAAGCTCGATATTTGCTATTTCTCTGACCAGTACCTCTTTCTGTATCGCCGATATACTGGCCTCTTTCAACAGCTCTGTGATTCTTTTCCTTCATCTGTATACTAAACGTCTCTCTCTTTCTAGTTTACATCTTCTCTTTTCTTTTTCTTAATGGAATGTGCCTTGAGCAGACCTCAAGTACCACAGAGTTAATTCTTTCTAGGCAAAGTTTGGAATCCGTGTTGTTTAATATATCTTCCCAGCTGTTTCATTTAGGACACAGTTGACTTGTTCCCATTCTATGTTTTTGTTATTGAAATTAAATTTGGAGAAGGCATCTTCCGTAAAACGAAAATCTGATCACGTTGTGCTGGTCAGGAGTCCTAGGTATACATGTCTATATTATGTCTTTGATACTGTTATAGTTTATATCAGGTCAATTTTTAGTTAAGATGTGGTGCAGTTTATTTTTCAGGCGAATTTGTTGCAGAGATTTAACAGCTCATTTGTGTGTGAATTTTCATCTGATCCACTTTAAGTGTTGTAAGTCGTAATGACACGATTGCAAACAAACCATACCATGGGCGGGATTTGAACCTGCGGTCAGAGAGTCTCAAAACTCCAGACCGTCGCGTTAGCCACTGGACCAGCTAGCCACACAGTGGCTAACGCGACGGTCTGGAGTTTTGAGACTCTCTGACCGCGGGTTCAAATCCCGCCCGAGGTATGTTTTTTTTTTTAAGTGTTGTAAGTTGAAATCCCTCAGCAGCAAGATGTTTGGGGCAGGAATTGGGAGAATTTTCCAGACAGTGGTCAGTTGCATCAAGAGACTTGTATACCACCACAAGGACAAGTTTCTGGTTCTCAGTTTACACTACCAAACCTGCAACTACGTCATTTGAGGTGTTTCGTAGTTCCGATCGTATCAGTGACTCTGTGACGTACAGGTCAAGCACCCGTCACCTGTTCTTTGTCGCATCTAAATAAGGCGTAACCTGGAATCCATAATCCGTTGTCAAAGTGATCCTTTATGTGGGTCTCTGTGAAAGCCACAAACATTGCATTTGACTCTGTGAACAGTTCACTAATGAAAGGATTTTGTTGATGGTTTTAAACCCTGTATATTCACAGAGATTAATGTCGTATTGACACTATGTAGAGGGGCTTTGTTGACAATAATATTTGCTGTACTGGAGTGGAGGCTACTGACTGTGTCTCCACTCCAGTAGTGTTCCGAGGTGCTGTAGTATCTCTGTCATTTCTTGCCAGATTTTTTTTTCTTTCTGGCGTGGTTGTCGCTACCCTGGTTTATTTTCCATGGTGTGAGTAACCTGTTTCTTCTTGTCTCCCTTGGTTGGTGTGCCTGACAGTATGTGTTGTAACACCAGTACATATCACCAGGATATATCACCAGTATATATCACCAGGATATATCACCAGTATATATCACCAGTATATATCACCAGGATATATCACCAGGATATATCACCAGGATATATCACCAGGATATATCACCAGTATATATCACCAGGATATATCACCAGGATATTTGACTAGGATATATCACCAGGATATATCACCAGGATATATCACCAGTATATATCACCAGGATATATCACCAGGATATTTGACTAGGATATATCACCAGGATATATCACCAGGATATATCACCAGTATATATCACCAGGATATATCACCAGGATATATCACCAGGATATATCACCAGTATATATCACCAGGATATATCACCAGGATATTTGACTAGGATATATCACCAGGATATATCACCAGGATATATCACCAGGATATTTGACTAGGATATATCACCAGGATATATCACCAGGATGTATCACCAGTATACAACACACCATCTACAATACTTGTCACTACAACACTACTACAACACTCTTCCGCAACACAGTTTCACTGCTGGGTGAACATAGCCGGTGTAAGAAAACACACCCAATATTTTCACCCTCACCGGGAATCGAACCCGGACCCTCAGTGTTGGAAGCGATAGCATTGCCTACCATTATCTTTACACTGTTATATAACAACTGATACTGTGCACTTTGCGGACAACACTCCATCAGTGCCATACACTCATGCGTGTATGGCACTGATTCCTGTTGGCACTGTTCACTGTTTACCATTCCTGGATTCAGAGATCACTGTTGCAGTTCGGTTCTTCTGGTACTGTCATGATGTACTGTTAGCCAGGAAAATTACGGAGCCAGTACCTTCTAACACTACCTAACACCATCTAACACCGCCTAACACCACCTAACACCATCTAACACTAACACCACCTAACACAATCTAACATTTCCTAACACCATCTAAAACTACCTAACACCATCTAACACCACCTTAAACCATCTAACACCACCTTAAACCACCTAACACAATCTAACACCGTCTAGCACTACCTAACACCATCTAACACCGCCTAACACCACCTAACACCATCTAACACCACCTAACACCATCTAGCATTTCCTAACACCACCTAAAACTACCTAACACCATATAACACCACCTAAAACCACCTAAAACTATCCAACACCATCTAGCACCATCTAACACTGCCTATAATTACCTAACACCATATAGCACCACCTAACACCACCTACAACTACCTAGCCCATCTAACACTACTTAACACAACCTAACACCACCTAACACTATCTAACATTTCCTAACACACATAATCTAGCACCATCTAACACTTCCTAACACCACCTAACACCATCTAATATCACCTAGCTCCATCTAACACCATCTAACACTACCTAACACCACCTAAAAGTACGTAACATCACCTAACACCCCCTAGCACCATTTAACACTACCTAATACCACCTAACAGCACTTAGCACTGCCTAACACTATCTAACACTACCTAACACCATTTAACATTACCTATCAATACGTAACACCAACCTAATATCTAATACCACCTAACACCGTCTAACAGCACTTAATATTACCTAACACCACCTAACGCTATGTAACACCACCTAAGACCACCTGACATTGTCACTACCTAACAGCACCTAACACTACTTAACACCAATTTACACTAACACCACCTAACAAAACCTAACACCGTCTAACGCTACCAAACACTACCTAACGCTATCTTGTATCACCTAATATTTAGCATCACCTAACACTACATAACACCACCTAACACTACCTAACGCTGCCTAACACCGTCTAACACCGTCTAACACCTAACACCACCTAACACTACCTAACACCGTCTAACACTACCTAACACCGTCTAACACCACTTAACACCGTCTAACACCTAACACCACTTAACATCGTCTAACACCACTTAACACTGCCTAACACCACGTAACATCATCTAACACCATCTAGCACCATCTAACACCACCTAACACCACCTAACACCATCTGACACCACCTAACACCATCTAACGCCATCTAACACCTAACACCATCTAACACCACCTAACACCATCTAACACCACCTAACACCATTTAACACTACCTAATACCACCTAACACCATCTAACATCACCTAACACCATCTAACACCACCTAACACCACATAACACCATCTAACCCCATCTAACACCACCTAACACCATCTAAAACCATCCAACACCATCCAACACCACCTAACACCATATAACACCACCTAAGACTATCTAACACCACCTAACACCATCTAACATCACCTAACACCACCTAATACCACTTAACACCACCCAACACGACCCAACACCATCTAACATCACCTAACACCATCTAATACCACCTAATACCCCCTAACACCATCTAACACCACCTAACACCATCTAACACAATCCAACACCATCCAACACCCCTAACACCATATAACACCACCTAACACTATCTAACACCACCTAACACCACCTAACACCACCTAACACCATCAAACACCACATAACACAATCTAACACCACCTAACACATCTAACACCATCTAACACCATTTAACAGCACCTAACACAATCTAGCACCATCTAAAACCACCTAACGCCATCTAACACCATCTAACATCACCTAATACCATCTAACACCACTTAGCACCATCCAACACCACCTAACACCATCCAACACTATATAACACCACCTAACACTATCTAACACCATCTAACCATCTAACACCATCTAACACCACCTAACACCACCTAACACCATCTAACACCATCTAACACCACCTAACACCATCTAACACCACCTAACACAATCTAACACAATCTAACACAATCTAACACAATCTAACACCATCTAACCCCACCTAACACCATTTAACACTACCTAATACCACCTAACACCATCTAACATCACCTAACACCATCTAACACCTCCTAACACCACATAACACCATCTAACACCATCTAACACCACCTAACACCATCTAAAACCATCCAACACCTTCCAACACCACCTAACACCATATAACACCACCTAACACTATCTAACACCACCTAACACCATCTAACATCACCTAACACCACCTAATACCACTTAACACCACCCAACACCACCCAACACCATCTAACATCACCTAACACCATCTAACACCACCTAACACCACATGACACCATCTAACACCATCTAACACCACCTAACACCATCTAAAACCATCCAACACCATCCAACACCACCTAACACCATATAACACCACCTAACACTATCTAACACCACCTAACACCATCTAACATCACCTAACACCACCTAATACCACTTAACACCACCCAACACCACCCAACACCATCTAACATCACCTAACACCATCTAATACCACCTAATACCCCCTAACACCATCTAACACCACCTAACACCATCTAACACAATCCAACACCATCCAACACCCCTAACACCATATAACACCACCTAACACTATCTAACACCACCTAGCACCACCTAACACCACCTAACACCATCTAACACCACATAACACAATCTAACACCACCTAACACATCTAACACCATTTAACAGCACCTAACACAATCTAGCACCATCTAAAACCACCTAACGCCATCTAACACCATCTAACATCACCTAACACCATCTAACACCACTTAGCACCATCCAACACCACCTAACACCATCCAACACTATATAACACCACCTAACACTATCTAACACCATCTAACCATCTAACACCATCTAACACCACCTAACACCACCTAACACCATCTAACACCATCTAACACCACCTAACACCATCTAACACCACCTAACACAATCTAACACAATCTAACACAATCTAACACCATCTAACACCATCTACCACCTCCTAACACCATCTAACACCACCTAACACCACCTAACACCATCTAACACCACCTAACACAATCTAACACCATCTAACACCATCTAACCCCACCTAACACCATTTAACACTACCTAATACCACCTAACACCATCTAACATCACCTAACACCATCTAACACCTCCTAACACCACATAACACCATCTAACACCATCTAACACCACCTAACACCATCTAAAACCATCCAACACCATCCAACACCATCAAACACCACCTAACACCATATAATACCACCTAACACTATCTAACACCATCTAACACCACCTAACACCATCTAACACCATCTAACACCACCTAACACCATCTAACACCATCTAACACCACCTAGCACCATCTAACACCATATAACACCATCTAACACCACCTAACACCATCTAACACCACCTAACACCATCTAACACCATCTAACACCATCTAACACCACCTAACACCATCTAACATCACCTAGCACCATCTAACACCATCTAACACCACCTAGCACCATCTAACACCATCTAACACCACCTAACACCATATAACACCACCTAACACTATCTAACACCACCTAACACCATCTAACACCATCTAACACCACCTAACACCATCAAACACCATCTAACACCATCTAACACCACCTAACACCACCTAACACCATCTAACACCATCTAACACCATCTAACACCATCTAACACCATCTAACACCATCTAACACCACCTAACACCACCTAACACCATCTAACATCACCTAGCACCATCTAACACCATCTAACACCACCTAGCACCATCTAACACCATCTAACACCACCTAACACCATATAACACCACCTAACACTATCTAACACCACCTAACACCATCTAACACCATCTAACACCATCTAACACCATCTAACACCATCTAACACCACCTAACACCACCTAACACCATATAACACCACCTAACACTATCTAACACCACCTAACACCATCTAGCACCATCTAACACCACCTAACACCATCTAACACCATCTAACACCATCTAACACCATCTAACACCATCTAACACCACCTAACACCACCTAACACCACCTAACACCATCTAGCACCATCTAACACCATCTAACACCATCTAACACCATCTAACACCATCTAACACCACCTAACACCACCTAACACCATCTAACATCACCTAGCACCATCTAACACCATCTAACACCACCTAGCACCATCTAACACCATCTAACACCACCTAGCACCACCTAACACCATATAACACCACCTAACACTATCTAACACCATCTAACACCATCTACACCATCTAACACCACCTAACACCATCTAACACCACCTAACACCATATAACACCACCTAACACTATCTAACACCACCTAACACCATCTAACACCATCTAACACCACCTAACACCATCTAACACCATCTAACACCATCTAACACCATCTAACACCATCTAACACCACCTAACACCATCTAACATCACCTAGCACCATCTAACACCATCTAACACCACCTAGCACCATCTAACACCATCTAACACCACCTAGCACCATCTAACACCATCTAACACCATCTAACACCATCTAACACCATCTAACACCACCTAGCACCACCTAACACCATCTAACACCATCTAACACCATCTAACACCACCTAGCACCATCTAACACCATCTAACACCACCTAGCACCATCTAACACCATCTAACACCATCTAACACCATCTAACACCATCTAACACCACCTAGCACCATCTAACACCATCTAACACCATCTAACACCATCTAACACCACCTAGCACCATCTAACACCATCTAACACCACCTAACACCATCTAACACCATCTAACACCATCTAACACCATCTAACATCATCTAACACCATCTAACACCACCTAGCACCATCTAACACCATCTAACACCACCTAGCACCATCTAACACCATCTAACACCATCTAACACCATCTAACACCATCTAACACCACCTAGCACCACCTAACACCATCTAACACCATCTAACACCATCTAACACCACCTAGCACCATCTAACACCATCTAACACCATCTAACACCACCACACAACTCTCAGTGTATATACACTGAGGTTCATGATACTGTATGTTTCATCCGAGGAAGAGGAAGCTCGACTTCCTTGGATCAAGAGACTTTCTGAAGACGTGGTTTTTTAAATTTTCCTTTTCCTTCCAGGTACGTTGGTGTACCGGTCCAGAGTGGTCCAGAGTGGTCCACTCTTGTTCAAACTGGTCTAGAACGGTTAACTTCTCTCTAGACCGGTCCAGAATGGTACATTGGTCCAGACCATGGCCCAGCCTGGTCCAGACATGGCCCAACCTGGCCCAGACATGGACCAGACTGGCCCAGACATAGTCCTAACTGGTCCAGACATGGACCAGACAGGGTAAGTCACGGTGTCTGTTTTTTTGCTTGTTGTACACGTGTATGTGTGTACGCGCGCGTGTATGTGTGTATCCACGTGTGTGTACGCGCGTGTGTGTGTGTTTGCTCACCTATTTGTGGTTGCAGAGTCGAGTATTAGCTCCTGGTCCCGAGTGTGCACACGTACGTGTGTGTGTGTGTGTGTGTGTGTGTGTGTGTGTGTGTGTGTGTGTTGTGTGTTGTGTGTATTGTATGTGTGTTGTGTGTATTGTATGTGTGTGTGTGTGTGTTGTGTGTATTGTATGTGTTTTGTGTGTGTGTGTGTTGTGTGTATTGTATGTGTGTTGTGTGTGTGTTGTGTGTATTGTATGTGTGTTGTGTGTGTGTGTTGTGTGTATTGTATGTGTGTGTGTGTGTTTTGTGTGTATTGTAAGTGTGTTGTGTGTGTGTGTGTGTTGTGTGTATTGTATGTGTGTTGTGTGTGTGTGTGTTGTGTGTATTGTATGTGTGTTGTGTGTGTGTTGTGTGTATTGTATGTGTGTTGTGTGTATTGTATGTGTGTTGTGTGTTGTGTGTATTGTATGTGTGTTGTGTGTGTGTGTGTTGTGTGTATTGTATGTGTGTTGTGTGTGTGTTGTGTGTATTGTATGTGTGTTGTGTGTGTGTGTTGTGTGTGTATTGTATGTGTGTTGTGTGTGTGTTGTGTGTATTGTATGTGTGTTGTGTGTGTGTGTGTTGTGTGTATTGTATGTGTGTTGTGTGTGTGTGTTGTGAGTATTGTATGTGTGTTGTGTGTGTGTGTTGTGTGTTGTGTGTATTGTATGTGTATTGTGTGTGTGTTGTGAGTATTGTATGTGTGTTGTGTGTGTGTGTGTTGCGTGTATTGTATGTGTGTTGTGTGTGTGTGTGTTGCGTGTATTGTATGTGTGTTGTGTGTGTGTTGTGTGTATTGTATGTGTGTTGTGTGTGTGTGTGTTGTGTGTATTTCATGTGTGTTGTGTGTGTGTGTTGTGTGTGTGTGTTGTGTGTATTGTATGTGTGTTGTGTGTATTGTGGGTATTGTATGTGTGTTGTGTGTGTTGTGTGTATTGTATGTGTGTTGTGTGTGTGTTGTTTGTTGTGACTATTGTATGTGTGTTGTGTGTGTGTGTGTTGTGTGTATTTCATGTGTGTTGTGTGTGTGTGTTGTGTGTATTGTATGTGTGTTGTGTGTGTTGTGGGTATTGTATGTGTGTTGTGTGTGTTGTGTGTATTGTATGTGTGTTGTGTGTGTGTGTGTGTTGTGTGTATTGTATGTGTGTTGTGTGTGTTGTGTGTATTGTATGTGTGTTGTGTGTGTTGTGTGTATTGTATGTGTGTTGTGTGTGTTGTGTGTATTGTATGTGTGTTGTGTGTGTTGTGTGTATTGTATGTGTGTTGTGTGTGTTGTGGGTATTGTATGTGTGTTGTGTGTGTTGTGTGTATTGTATGTGTGTTGTGTGTGTTGTGTGTATTGTATGTGTGTTGTGTGTGTTGTGGGTATTGTATGTGTGTTGTGTGTGTTGTGTGTATTGTATGTGTGTTGTGTGTGTGTTTTTTGTGTGTGTGTTGTATTGTGTACCAACAAAATCCGCCTGTTAATCTTCAGTTCCCTCGTATGTTTGGTAGCAATACACTGACAGTCACCCAACACAGCCACTTTCACAACGCTGTCATCACAAGAATCTTCATTACTCAAACCAACAGTGAATTCTTGCGCTTTGATATATAATATTTTAAGAACCAGTGTTGGCAGTGCTCTGGTAGCCATCACAAAGATCCAGCCTGGTTCTTAATAGTCTCAAAAACCTGTTCAGGTTCTAATTTAGATTTCTGAACACTGAAATTGTCATCCATATTGCCTTTCCTATCTGTAAAATTTCTCCTTAGCAAAGGCACCCCTTCCCCTGGTGTCCTCTAGATTGAGTCTAACCAACTCTAGCGCTAACGAAGCTGATCCCCCCCCTGAGACAAACTCGATTCACCACCTGTTTCCACAAGCTGACAGTAGCTTTGTTCTGGAGTTTCCCACCTTCCATAACAAGTTAGAAATCTAAGTGGGGATCAGTGATTAATAGTTCCGTAGCAACTGAAGTTTCAGGTTGGAACTTTACTTGTGTAGACACTGACGAAGGTGTACAGCAGTGAGTGTTGGTACTTTGATGTAGGTCAGTGGATTGTGGCCACTGAAGATGGTGACGACGTCTAGAGTTGAGGATACGAACACCTCTGTTAGTGTGACTTTGTCAATGGTCCAAGTCGGACCGAAACGTCGTCGTAAGCTTCTCTCTTTTATGTGCGGGTTATTTGTGTACACTTCACAGTGTTTCAGAACAACACTTGAGCACCAGTACCTCCTCTACTGTAGAGGGAACCCACTGATATCCTTGGAACTTTCAACCTGTAAGAAAATGGCTTCGTATAATCTGGAGAGAACAGTATGGAAGGAACACATAACAGACGTTAAAGGCTCCTTGACAACCGAAGGACCACAATAATTTAGTTATATTGCTGGTAAGATGAGTTAGGGGGGATACATCTCCAAAATTGTAGCAGAACCTTCTTTAAAACACTCTTAATGCTAGAAATCTTTGAAGGAACTTTTGATCCTGGGGAACTTGATAATTTTGAATAGCCAAGACTTTTCAAAAGTTGTTTATCATTTTACCAGCACCTACTTCATGACCCAGGAAAGTTGTGGTAGATTTGGCCGGTAGATAACTTACTAAGATTGACAGTGTGAATGTCCTGAACCTCTCAAAGAGGTATTCAAGACGGGACACATATTGATCCCACGTATTAAATACTATAACTATATCGTCCAGGTAGGCCGCCGTGCTTTCAAGTCCTTTAATAACCTGATGGATCAGTTTTTGGAACGAGGCGGGCGAGTTGCTCATTCTAATTGGGGTCACAGTTTATTGATAATGACCTGGAATAACGAAGGCAGAAATCTCCTTTGCCTTATCCATTAAAGGTACCTGGTAGTATCCTAGTTTAGATACAAAAGTAACCTTACCTGCGAAGTCCATTACATCGTCCATACATGGAAGAGGGTCAGCATCCAGTACTGTGATCTCAGTCATCTTGTGGTAGTCAGTACACATCCAGAATCCTCCATCAGACTTATTAACAAGGCAGCACAGTGAAGCCCACGGACTGGACAGTCAGTACACATCCAGAATCCTCCATCAGACTTATTAACAAGGCAGCACAGTGAAGCCCACGGACTGGACAGTCAGTACACATCCAGAATCCTCCATCAGACTTATTAACAAGGCAGCACAGTGAAGCCCACGGACTGGACAGTCAGTACACATCCAGAATCCTCCATCAGACTTATTAACAAGGCAGCACAGTGAAGCCCATGGACTGGACAGTCAGTACACATCCAGAATCCTCCATCAGACTTATTAAGAAGGCAGCACAGTGAAGCCCACGGACTGGACAGTCAGTACACATCCAGAATCCTCCATCAGACTTATTAACAAGGCAGCACAGTGAAGCCCACGGACTGGACAGTCAGTACACATCCAGAATCCTCCATCAGACTTATTAACAAGGCAGCACAGTGAAGCCCACGGACTGGATAATTCCTCCACCAATCAATGTTCCAGTAGAAACTCTACTTCCTGCTGAAGTAGCTTCTGTTTTTCAGAATTATCTCTGTAGGGAGAAAGTTTAACAGGTTTAGCAGTTCCTACGTCTACATCATGATAAACCAGGTTACACATTATCGGAACATCTGAAAATATGTCGGGATAGATCTGCCAGAAGTGTAGTGAGTGTTACTACTTGGTCTTCTGCAAGTTCTGACATTACAGGACGAGGATCCTGGAAGATGACTGAGTCTAGAAGCCTTATTTCAACCCCAGAAATTGTATGCAGGGAATCAGGGTCGTCCAGAGGGTCAGGGACAGAGGACAAAGTCGTTACTGGGACCTGAGGTGACTCCAAGATATAGTTTAATCTGTTTAATATGATAGACTTTACCCCAGCTGGTTTATCAAGAGGTGCTACCACATAGTTAAATCAGAATTCTTTTTATCACCTGTATCGGTCCCATAAACCTGGTTTTTAAGGTGTGACCAGACACAGGTTCCTGGACCAACACTTTGTCTCCTGGGTTAAAGGAGAGAAATTTAGAAGTTTTGTCATATCTCTGTTTCATGTTGTTTTGAGGTAACTTTAAGTTGGCCTTAGCCAGCTGACGTGCCACCTGCAGTCTTGATGTAGGATCATAGGTCGTCTTGCAGGTGTCTTCTCCCAACCATCCTTCCTTGACCACGTATAGTGGACCTCTCACATTATGGCCAAAAATCAGCTCAGAAGGATTGTAACCTGTTGATTCCTGCACAGTTTCTCACATTGCAAACATCATCAGAGGAAGTGATTCATCCCAGTCTGTAGGAAAATGCAATACGTACTCATCATAGTTTTTAAGGTTCGGTGAAACCTTTCCATGGCGTCTTGCGACTGAGGTTGATAGGCTGTGACAGTTTTAGATTAATTCTTAGCCTAACTAAAACTTCTCTGAATGCTTTTGCTGTGAAATTAGTGCCCTGGTTACTTTGAATAGATCGTGGAATGCTAACGAGAAATAATATTCATGGGAGCTTTAAGGATGGCATTTTTTTTCCAATACTACACATAGATACTGCCTCAGGATACATAGTAGTCTCCTGGTAAACAGATATTGGTCACCTGACTTAGCCACAGGTGAGGGTCCTATACAGTATGTGATTAGATCCATGAATGGTTCTCCATCAGTGGGTATGAGGCGACGTTGTGGGAGCTTAATGTAGAGTCTGGGTTTACCCACTTGCTGATACGACAGGATCAGACATAATTCCGCACCTCTCGTCTTAGACCTGGCCAGTAAAAATGTTAGAGTACCCTGTATATTGTTTTAGTGACACCCAAGTGTCCTCCTAAGAATGAATTGAGTTACCTTCAGTACCTGAGGCCTATATTTTTTTTTGGTACTACATGCCTATTAGATTTTCATGCTCCCCCTGCCTTACCAGTAGCCAGACTTAACAGGTGTATGGAGTTTGAGTTATGGCAGCTTTAAGTGCTGAAGCCAAAGATTGAACTCTTCGTTGCTTTCCATGGAAGGTCAGTCCCTCGGGCATGTACACAAAAACATCTGGCAATAATGCTACTCTGGAATGAGACTTGATTAAAGATATTTCATTTGATTTACGAGGCCCTGGCCAGTATTCATCGTAAAATAATTTGCCTAGCGCGAAATCGCAATCCTCCAAGGAAGATCAGCATTCTCTTCAGACTTTCCCTTAGACATTACCTGAGTTATGACCAACATTGGAGAAAAGTCTTCTGTGGTTACAATGGACTCGGGATACCATCTACAATGTAGAACATTGTTACCAAGCAACAATAAGCATCTATCATGGGGAGCCTCCAGATTCACCTACAATTACATTCCCAGTGTAATACTGTTCACGAAAATCATATATAGAGCAACAGAAAACACAACTCCCCCATAAGCTTCTTACAACAGAGTTTAAAGATGCCTCCTCAGAAATTGGAAGTACTTCCAATTATAAGAGGGAGCAATAATCCCAGGTATCCCTGAAGGTGGATATTTCAATGGGTCATTCCTGTTCCTTAAGGAGACGTCAGTTGGGTCAGTCCCATGTAGACTTTGTGCACAATTTAAAATTCTCACTAAGTGGTAAAAGGTCGCTTGTGTTTTGAATTCCAGCGAGTTGTTTCAGATGATCATGGTGGATAATCTCCTGAAGTCAGTTGGACCAGAGGTAAGGGTCTTTCTAGAAGACTATACTGTGGTATCTGCTATAGAGGCGGCTAGGCCTGCAGACGGCTAACTACTCCTTAGCTGTCTGTTAGCTTTTCTTCCTACCAGCTTGGTACAGACAGAGGTTGTCGTGAACAAACCTCTGAATTTCGTCCAAGGATGGAGGCTGGAACTGAGACAGGATACTCGCCTCAAGACCAGAGAGGTGCACGAGACAAGATTCCTGGTGCCATAACCTGTTACTGCTGCTGTAAGTCTGGTCACATAAGACCACTTGCTCCAAATTAAGTGATGCTGCTAGTAGTAAGTCCATACCACATCTTAGGGAAAATAACTATGCTTATTGATAAAGCAAATCAACGGGATATAGATGCCTGTATGGCACTGTTCTGTAGTAATAGTCAAATCTCCCTAACTCACTCCTTTATCTGGCAGGAATACACTGATGTGCACCGACCACAGCCACATCTACTATGTTGTAATCAGAGAAAAAAACCATACCCCCGGCCGGGATTGAACCCGCGGTCATAGAGTCTCAAAACTCCAGCCCGCGGGTTCAATCCCGGCCGGGGGTACGGTTTATTTGCAATCGTGTCATTACGATTTCTTGAGTCAAGTTGTAATCAGAGAAATCATCATCACTTAGACCAGCTTTACCATACAATATTGTATGAATTAATGCTTGCTAATGCTCAAGTGGCCGTTACAAACCTCGAGTTTCCTTCTTGAGAGACTCGCAAAACTTTCTAGGTCCAGAGTCAGAAAACTGAGGTACTAGCGACACAGATTTCTGAACTGTCTCCTCTCCTTCTCTCTGACCTAATTCTTAACGAAGGCATGTTGCTCCCTGGTGTGAGCAAAACTGAATCTGCACAAGCACTAACGAAGCTGACTGACCCAGAGACAAACTCGATTCACCATCTATTTCCACGGATGGATAGTGGTCCTGTTCCAAAAATTTCCCATCCCCTCCATTACGAATAAGAAATTAAAGATGGGATTAGTGATTACTAGTTCCCATAGCAGCTGAAATTTTAAGTTGGAACATCATGTAGGAGTCGAACCTGAACTTGTTCCATATACACTCTGGAAGCTGTGCAACAGTAAGAAGCAGTACGTCAGCAACGTCGTAGTGACAGTCTGGGCAAGGTTTGCAGGATATATTCGGCCACCAACCACCTAACACACATCGGTGGCATAACACTAACCTTTACAGTACACCCAACACACAGAATATCTTTTAGCAGTAGTATGCAACACAAGTGTAATCTTGTGGCCTGTACACCTGTTTGTAAACGAGTTACTACAATAACCAAATAGGAATGTAGAACCAAACAATAGACAGATGAAAGTACATTCTTATTTTTCTTCACCAAATCCCCCTTATGTATGCTGGGAGGCAGTTGAACAATCTTGGACCCCTGACACTTATTGTGTTGTCTCTTATCGTGCTAGTGGCGCCCCTGAGCGTGTGTGTGTGTGTGTGTGTGTGTGTGTATGTGTGTGTGTGTGTGTGTGTATTGGTAGTGGGTGGTAGGTTGGGGTGGCTGGTTTTGGGTGGCATATGGAATGGCAGGTGGTGGGTGGCAGATAGTTGGTGGAAAGTGGGGGTGGCAGATAGTTGGTGGAAAGTGGGGGTGGCAGATAGTTGGTGGCAGGTAGTTGGTGGAAAGTGGTGGGTGGCAGGCACTGGGTGGAAGGTACTGGGTGGCAGGTGGTGGGTGGCAGCAGTAACTTGAGTTGTGTTCGTCATGGACTGTGGGCGGCGGTCCTGCCACCCACAATACCACCACTACAACAATTCACAACTAACCCACAATACTACCACAACAATAGGTGTAATGGGCGGCCAGGTGGGCGACTGGGCGGGCAGGTGGGCGACTGGGCGGGCAGGTGGGCGACTGGGCGGCTGGGCGGGCGTAGGAGCACTACATACGCACAAATGCGTCCACCAGTCACACCAAATTGCGTCCAAAAAAGCGTCAACATCAATTATTGACGTAGACATCAATAACTTAACCAAGGGGAAGAGACGAAAGTAGGGGTTAACAAGGGGTTACTATGACCCCCCTTAACCCCCCTTAGTGGTAATTGATGACCCTTGACATCAATGATAACTCTCAGTTGTCATTGATGACCCCAGAGTCATCAATAGATCGTTGCAAGAGAAAATATGACCGTTATTAAGACCTGACTTGGGATTGATGGAGAGATCGCGTGTTGATGGTTCGTGTTGATGGTTCGTGATGATGGCTCGTGTTGATGGTTCGTGTTGATGGTTCGTGTTGATGGTTCGTGATGATGGTTCGTGATGATGGTTCGTGTTGATGGTTCGTGTTGATGGTTCGTGATGATGGTTCGTGATGATGGCTCGTGTTGATGGTTCGTGTTGATGGTTCGTGTTGATGGTTCGTGTTGATGGTTCGTGATGATGGTTCGTGTTGATGGTTCGTGATGATGGTTCGTGATGATGGTTCGTGTTGATGGTTCGTGATGACGGTTCGTGATGACGGTTCGTGATGACGGTTCGTGATGACGGTTCGTGATGACGGTTCGTGTTGATGGTTCGTGTTGATGGTTCGTGATGATGGTTCGTGTTGATGGTTCGTGTTGATGGTTCGTGTTGATGGTTCGTGATGACGGTTCGTGATGACGGTTCGTGATGATGGTTCGTGATGACGGTTCGTGATGACGGTTCGTGATGACGGTTCGTGTTGATGGTTCGTGTTGATGGTTCGTGATGATGGTTCGTGATGACGGTTCGTGATGATGGTTCGTGTTGATGGTTCGTGATGACGGTTCGTGATGACGGTTCGTGATGATGGTTCGTGATGATGGTTCGTGATGATGGTTCGTGTTGATGGTTCGTGTTGATGGTTCGTGATGACGGTTCGTGATGATGGTTCGTGTTGATGGTTCGTGTTGATGGTTCGTGTTGATGGTTCGTTTTGATGGTTCGTGATGATGGTTCGTGTTGATGGTTCGTGTTGATGGTTCGTGATGGTTCGTGTTGATGGTTCGTGATGATGGTTCGTGATGATGGTTCGTGATGATGGTTCGTGATGATGGTTCGTGTTGATGGTTCGTGATGGTTCGTGATGATGGTTCGTGTTGATGGTTCGTGATGATGGTTCGTGTTGATGGTTCGTGATGATGGTTCGTGATGATGGTTCGTGATGATGGTTCGTGATGATGGTTCGTGATGATGGTTCGTGATGATGGTTCGTGATGATGGTTCGTGATGATGGTTCGTGTTGATGGTTCGTGATGATGGTTCGTGATGATGGATCGTGTTGATGGTTCGTGATGGTTCGTGATGATGGTTCGTGTTGATGGTTCGTGATGATGGTTCGTGTTGATGGTTCGTGTTGATGGTTCGTGATGATGGTTCGTGATGATGGTTCGTGTTGATGGTTCGTGATGATGGTTCGTGATGATGGTTCGTGTTGATGGTTCGTGTTGATGGTTCGTGTTGATGGTTCGTGTTGATGGTTCGTGTTGATGGTTCGTGATGACGGTTCGTGTTGATGGTTCGTGATGACGGTTCGTGATGATGGTTCGTGATGATGGTTCGTGATGATGGTTCGTGATGATGGTTCGTGATGATGGTTCGTGACGATGGTTCGTGATGATGGTTCGTGATGATGATTCGTGATGATGGTTCGTGTTGATGGTTCGTGTTGATGGTTCGTGTTGATGGTTCGTGTTGATGGTTCGTGATGATGGTTCGTGTTGATGGTTCGTGATGATGGTTCGTGTTGAAAGTTCGTGATGATGGTTCGTGTTGAAAGTTCGTGATGATGGTTGGAGTAGAGGTCAGTGGTTGATGGCCAGGTGGAGGACACGCGAGGATGATCTATGTGTGTGTGTGTGTGTGTGTGTGTGTGTGTGTGTGTGTGTGTGTGTGTGTGTGTGTTCTGTGTGTGTGTGTGTACTCACCTATTTGTGGTTGCAGGGGTCGATTCATAGCTCCTGGCTCCACCTCTTCACTGGTTGCTACTGGGTCCTCTCTCTCCCTGCTCCATGAGCTTTATCATACCTCGTCTTAAAACTATGTATGGTTCCCGCCTCCACTACGTCACTCTAGACTATTCCACTTCCTGAGAACTCTATAAAGAAATACTTCCTAACATCCCTTTGATTCATCTGAGTCTTCAGCTTCCGATAGTGACCTCTTGTTTCTGTGTCCCATCTCTGGAACATCCCGTCTTTGTCCACCTTGTAATTTCACGCAGTATTTTATGTCATTATCAAGTCTCCCCTGACCCTCCTGGCCTCCAGTGTCGTCAGGCCGATTTCCTTTAACCTTTCTTCGTAGGATATTTCCCTTAGCTCTGGGACTAGTCTTGTTGCAAACCTTGGCACTTTCTCTAATTTTTTGACGTGCTTGACCAGGTGTGGATTCCAAACTGGTGCTGCATACTCCAGTATGGGCCTGGCATATATGGTGTACAGAGTCTTGAACGATTCCATACTGAGGTATCGGAACGCTATTCTCAGGTTTGCCAGGCGCCCATGTGCTGCAGCAGTTATCTGATTGATGTGCACCTCAGACATGCTCGGTATTATACTCGCCCTAAGATCTTTCTTGAGCGAGATTTGCAGTCTTTGGCCACCTAGACTATACTCTGTCCATGGTCTTCTTTGCCCTTCCCCGATCTTCATGACTTTGCATTTAGTCTGTCCAGGTCTGTTTGTTGTCCTGCCTGATCCTCGACCTATTTAATTCTCCTTATTAACTTCACATCTTCTGCAAACAGGGACACTTCTGAGTCTATCCCTTCTGTTATGTTATTCACATATACCTAAAATAGCACTGGTCCTAGAACTGACTCCTGTGGAACCCCGCTCGTCACAGGCGCCCACTCTGACACCTCGTCACGTACCATGACTCGCTGTTGCCTCCCTGTCAGGTATTCTCTGATCCATTGCAGTGCCCTTCCTGCCATGTGTGTCTGTTCCTCTAGCTTTTGCATTACCCTCTTATGAGGAACTGTGTCGAAGGCCTTCTTGCAGTCCAAGAAAATGCAGTCTATCCACCCCTATCTTCATGTCTTGCTTCTCTTACCTTGTCATAAAGTTCCAGTAGGTCTGTGGCACAGGATTTTCCTTCCCTGAAATCATGCTGGTTGTCGTTTAGCAGCATGTGTCTTTCCAGGTGCTCCACCACTCTCCTCCTGATGATCTTCTCCATGACTTTACATACTATACACGTCAGTGACACTGGTCTATAGTTTAATGCCTCATGTCTGTCTCCTTTCTTAAAAATTGGGATTACATTTGCCATCTTCCATACCTCATGTAGTTGCCCAGTTTCAGTGGATATGTTGAAGATTTTAGTTAGTGGCACACACAGCATCTTTGCTCCCACTCTAAGGACCCATGGAGAGATGTGATCTGGTCCCACCACCTTTGAGGTATCAAGTTCACATAGCAGCTTCTTCACCTCCTCCTCGGTTGCATGCATTTCATCCAGCACTTTTTGGTGTACCTCCCTATTCTGAATTCCTCCTCACATACCTCTTGGTCGTTTCTTGTGAACTCCCCACCATCCTTCCTCAGTTTGATTGCCTGGTCCTTGACTGTTGTTTTCCTTCTGATGTGACTATACAACAGCTTCGGACCAGACTTGACTTTCGATGCTACGTCATTTTCGTGTTGTCGGTGAGCCTCCCATCTTATCTGTGCATATTCGTTTCTGGCTCCTCTGCTAATCTCTTTATTTTTCTGGGTCCTTTGTCTTCCGTACCTTTTCCATTCTCTAGCATACTTAGTTTTTGCCTCCCTACACCTTTGGGGGAACCTCTGCCTCCTTGCATTTTGTTGTCATGTAGTCCATTATTTCTGATACTGGTTTTCCTGCCAATTCCCCCTCCTATTGAATGTCTAGCAGGAAGTTCTTCATGCCTCTGTAGTCCCCCCTTTTGTAGTTTGGTTTTTCCTGTCCTATTCCTGCTACCCTCTCCACTTGTAGCTCAACTATGTAACCAAAGCATAGAACCACGTGATCACTAGCTAAAAGGGGCCTTTCGTACATGATATCCTCGATGTCAGTCTTGCTGGATCATCCTCACCTCCCTCTCTCTGGTAGTGTCTTTAACATGTTGATGCATGGGGTTTCCCAGTACCACATCCATCATCTTGGCTCTCCATGTTTCAGACCCCCAAGGGGCTCCAGGTTTTCCCAGTCAATCTCCTTGTTATTGAAATCACCCATAACTAGTACTTTGCTCTCCCCATGTGAGCTCTTCTGGCCACCTCTGCTAGTGTGTCTACCATTGCTTTGTTGCTCTCGTTGTATTCTTCTCTTTGCCTCCTGCAGTTCTATGGTGGGTTGTATGTTACTGCGATTATCACCTAATGGCTGTCAGACTGGATTGTTCCTACTATGTAGTCCCTTTTGCCCATTTCATCTATTCCTTCCATTTTCTCGAATACTCACCAGTTTTTAGTGAGCAGTGTGACTCCTCCCCCTCTGCTCTCTCTATCTTTCTTGAGGATTTGATATTCAAGTGGAAAGATTGCATCTGTTATTCTGGTTAGTTTCGTTTCTGTGAGTGCTGTTATTACTGGGGATGTCTCCTTGATTCTTTCATGCCACTCCTCACACTTGTTATTCCATCTGCATTTGTATACCAAACCTTCAACTTCTTTTCTAAAACTGTGATCTGGGTGGTTTCTGTGGGAGTGGAGTCTGTAATGAGGTGGGTGGGGGCATTGGGTATGGCACATGTGTTTTGGGTTAGAATGTTTGGTTGCATTGGGGTTGTCCTGGTTGGGGGGTGTGAAGGCTTACTCAACCCTGTAAGATTTTAAGTTGGTATTACCAAGGCTGGCTCGTCTTTAGGAAAATTAATGATTAGAAAAAGAATAATAACATTCAGATATAAACACTTTAATGTAATAATTGAAAATATAAAGCATTTAAATATGAACTTTTATCCTACATGAAAGAGAAATGAAAAATGAAATATAAAAATGATATTTGAATTTAAAGCTAATATGTCCAGTTAGACTGGAGTGTCTTGGTTGATATTGTTGACACCGCACCTTGTAGAAATTGTAGCCGCTGCTGATGATGTGGAGGGGGTTACAGCTGTTGAGTGACAACCCAACGACTATTTCGTCACAGTGTCCCTAGCCTTGTATAGTCCGTCAAGATGATAGGAACGCAGGTCCTTCACCACTGCAAAGATGAGAGGTAGTTGCCTGGGGTTGGCTACACTCAGGTATGTAGATAAAAAGTGACGTCCCAGAACTCATGTGAAGTTCGTCTCCTTCAACATTGTTTCTGTGGTTGCCAGATGACCCAAGCTGACATTCCAAGCTAGAAAGAGACAAAAGTTACCCACTGCTTGAGAAATCACTCTTCATGATAAGTGTAAGGCACTTAAAAGAATGGTGAGGATTTAAAAGCAAAACATGAAAATCAAGGCAGAATGAACTATGTCTTAGAATTGGTTAAAAGTGAAGCTTTTGACCAATATATCCACTAAAATAGGAGCAGAGGCTTTTACTTACAGCTGTGAGTCAAGTGATTATCCATTTGGTCGGAGCCCCGCACAGAAAGGGTGGAGAAAAGGGGGAGGGGGATAGCAGGAGCTAGACACTGACTCTACCTTAACAAGCAGACTGCAAACTATCATCACCATATATTCACTCGCTACTCCTATATGCTGAACTTTTCCTCTCACAGGGGGCTTCTGCAGGTGGTTGTGAGGAAGGTTGCATTTGATCCTCCTCCAGAGTCTGGGTTCTCCTGTCTATCTTCCTCTTTACCTCTCTTTCCTCCTTTCATCTTTGTACCCTCTCTTTCAGTTTCTGCCTTTCTTCTTGTGTTCTGTCATGACGAAGATGCACCTTCCGGTATGCTGGCATGTCCCTTTGTCTTGCTCTCTCCTGCAGGATCCTGTTTTGAGCTGATTCTGCCTTAAAAATCACTTTGACCAGATTCTTCCTCTTGTGAACCCCCCTATTCTCATAAAATTTGCCATCTGGGTCATGTCATTTTCTCCTATTGCTTTCATGATGTTTTCAATCTTTTTTTCCTCCCCTTGTCTTCTTGCTTTGTAAGTTTCCCTTTCAACTTCCTGGAGCCCATAAACAAAGACTGATCTCTCCCTTTCATTTTCCCACAGCATATCCTTATGTACCCCCTGATTCTTTTTAGTTGCCTCCATTGTAGCTTTCCTTTCCTCAATCTCTTCACTATCTGTTGTCCCTGGGCCCAGTTGTCTGTCATTTTCCCTTCTCATCTTTCCCTGGGCACTGCTGTGGTCATAGCTTAGCTGTTTAATTTTCTTCAGTCCCCATGATTGTTCCTGATGTGATCCTCTTTGTTTTCTTGGGCTTGACGATGGTCTAATAGGGCCTCTGCATACAGTTTTACTCCTTTGTTACCTACAGTCCCTTTGTTTGTGACTGAGGTAGTAGTTTCTGCTACCTCAGTCACAAATATTGCTCTTTAGTTCTTTAGGCTCATTCAGATTTTTCAGTTCCTCTTCTGATCTCTGTATCTTAGCCTCTGCTGCTGTGACTTGCATCTCCCACTTCCTGCTCTCTTCAGCTATCCTCTCCTCAATTTTCATGCTAAGCTCTTCTAGCTTCCTTCCCCACTCATGTTACCTTATCATGAGCTCTGGTACCTAATCTCCATTCCCAGATTCATCCTTCAGTCCCCTGGTTTTCCATCCTGCTCTCTGGCAACCATTTTTTTGGTTGCTACAGAGTGAAAAACTTAGGTATTTCTGTGTGGTTGCCTTGTGGTGTGTCTGTATGTTAGGGGGTGGAGAGAGGGAGGGAGAGGAGGGGGGAGGAGAGTGTGTGGGTCTGTATATGCGGGAATGTGTAGGTGTGAACATGTGTGTACTCACCTCTCAGTAGTAGTACCAGTTCCTATTAACCAGTTACCAGTAACCAGTGTACCAGTAGATGACTCACTACCAACCATCTGTGTGAATCACTGTTATTCATATTGCTGCTGACCATAGCAGGATCTGGGTGATCTTTTACGTAACATTGGAGATAACAAAGTCTTTTCAACCCTGGACTTGTTACAAGGGTTTTGGCAAGTCCCTCTTCATGAGGACAGCCAAGAGCTAACTGCATTCTCCACTCCTACAGGTCATTATCACTTCCTCCGTATGGCGTTTGGATTACAATCCTCCCCTATCACGTTCTCAAGGCTTATGACTAATATCTTTAGAGGTCTCATAGGTAATGCACTTATGGTGTACTTAGATGACGTAATCGTCATGTCTAAAGATGTGGATACACACTTGAAAATACTTGATATAGTACTTGGTAAGCTTGAAGAAGCCAATTTAAAGATCAAACTGTCTAAATGTCAATTTTTCAGATCAGAAATTAAGTTTCTTGGTCACGTAGTCACTCCTAGAGGGGTTACGACTGACCAAAGTAAAGTAACTGCAGTACTAAATTTTCCAACTCCCAAAACTGCTGATGCCGTAAGATCCTTTGTGGGCTTAGCAGGTTTTTATAGATCTTTCATTGCCAATTTTTCTTCCATAGCTGCTCCTCTGAGTTGCTTAAGAAAGATGCTCCTTTTGTTTGGACCTTCCGTCAAGAAAGAGCATTCCAAACTCTAAAAGAAAAGCTAACATCTGCTCCAATTTTGAAATTTCCAGATTTTTCTAAGCCCTTCTATCTGACAACTGATGCTAGTTCTATTGGCATAGGTGCCATACTAGCTCAGAAGACCGATGGCAAGTACAACACAGTTGCATTTGCTAGCCGAGTCCTTACAAAGGCTGAACGTAATTATACAGTAACTGAGCAAGAAGCTTTAGCAATAGTATGGTCTTTAAAGCACTTCCGAGACATTATTTATCAGTACTCTGTTCATGTCTTGACAGACCATGCTCCACTGATACCTTTATTCCAGAACAAACAACCTACTGGAAGGTTAGCCAGATGGACATTGACTATCCAAGAGTTCAATCCCACCTTTGAACACTTACCTGGCAAGTCAAATGTAGTCGCAGATGCCTTATCGCGACATGTTAGTATAGTAACTGCAGACCCTCCATTTAGTGCTGAAGATGTAAAGAATGCTCAACAAACAGATCCCATGTGGTCTGGTGTGATTCGATTCCTGCTCCAGGAAGATCTTATTCTGACTGTGAAGCCACCGGCACCCATCAGTGACTTTGTCATGAACCAAGAATTACTGTATCAAACAGCCGAGTTGGGTACTCCTAGCAGAAGAGTTTACCAATTAGTAATTCCACAGTCACTAGTGAATGTAACCTTACAGCTAGTTCACGATGTACCAGGTGTTGCGCACCCTGGTATGGATCGTTCAGTAAAACAAGCCAGATTGAAATACTTTTGGCCTCGTATGGCAACTGATATTTCTGAGTATGTTAAGAAATGTAGTGTCTGCATGCAACATAAAGGTAATGCTAATGGTCCTAATCCAATCCAAGTGTATCCAACTACTGGCGAACCATGGGAAAGAGTTGCGCTAGATTTGTTAACTAATTTCCAATGTTCCCTCCAAGGCAACAAACATCTGTGTGTTATGGTAGACCATTTTACCAGATATTGTGAGTTAGTTCCTATTGCAGATAAGACTGCTGAGACAGTAGCTAAAGCGTTTAAAGAACGCATTATCTGCAGGCATACCACCCCTAAGTCCCTAGTAACAGATAATGGTGGTGAATTCTGTAATGAGATTCTTGAAAATTTGTGTACCTTGTACAAGATCTCTAAATCCACCATTGTTCCTCATCATCCTGCCAGCAATGGTTTAGCGGAACGAACCAATAAGAAAGTACTTGATGTCTTGAGAGCCACTATCAGTCCCAACAGTGAAACTTGGGATGAAGTTATACCAGATGTGCAGTGTGCTATAAATTCTGCTTACAATGTTTCTATAGGTGACACTCCACATTATGCATTGTACGGTGTAGATAAACGTTTGCCTTATGAGTTGCTATATTCTAATCCGAAACCAAATTACAACCCTGATGATTTCATAGCAACTCGTACCAGCTTAGCTCAAAGTGTTTTTAGAAGAATCCGTGAAACACTTCATAAATCAACAGCAGAATTTACAAGAGTCGCTAACACTCGAGCAAAGCCATTCAAAATCAAAGTAGGTTCGAGAGTTATGCTGACTAACTTTAACAAAATGTCTGCAATGCCAAAGCTTGATCAAAAGTTTGTTGGTCCTTATCGAGTAGTTGAACATATCACTGGCAATAAACATAAGGTTAGAGAAATTAGTACTGGTCAGTATAAAGAATTGCATTTAGATCATATGAAGTTAGTATGTGATGATAATGATGCTCCAACCCAGACTAATGTGACAGATTCTGACAATCCTCCTGATCCTGTACTCTCTTCCTCTGATACTCAGTCAGACGATCAACCTGAATGTCGTTATTCCCTACGTACACGACAGGTATTGAGAAATCCTCAAGTATCATTTGTTACTTCCAATTCAGATTTGCCTCAAATACAGCATGAGTTAGCCAGTGCAACAGAGTTTGATCCTCCCAGAGATGACACCCATTCTGCATATGTCAATCTCACCCTAGCAGAGTTGGGGTTAAATGTAAATAACCTGTATAGATGAATAATTACAGTATCAACTTATCAGTATTCAATAATTTTTTTTTTTGTTCACGTTCTCTCCGAATTCTGAGAGTTAACAGTCTAGATTTGAGTGCACCGAATCTGCCTTTCTGTTAAACACTTCTTTCTTTGTATATATTCCTTCCTCGGAATCCGTAGATCACATGAATACAGATCGATCGATCAAATTTTTTTTTATCTCTTCTATTGTGTGATCCCAATGTTGAGTTTCCGATGAGTTGTGCTATATCATACCTTGTAATGCGTTACAGTTTTATTACAGTTTCAATTATGTAAGCTTCCATTCCAATATTCTACTTATGTATGTTATAATGTTCAATTGTTGTGTACTTTGACATTGTATAGAATCAGCCCAAGCCGTACACCTGCCGTCTCTAGTTTGTATTAGCTGTATGTCGGGACGACATATGTTAGCGTCGCCGAGCTCTCAGTAGTAGTACCAGTTCCTAGTAACCAGTTACCAGTAACCAGTGTACCAGTAGATGACTCACTACCAACCGTCTGTGTGAATCACTGTTATTCATATTGCTGCTAACCATAGCAGGATTTCAAACACCCTCACCCGTAGACACTGGTGGGTCAGTCGAAGATAGGCAGCAGAGAGAGCGGCAGGTCTGCTGTTGGCGCTTCCCATACTTCCCGTTATATATTATACGTACTACCAGCCTACGTGAGTATTTTTACCCATCCACGTTATTGAAAACCCACATGACACACCTAGTTGTGGTTGCAGGGGTCGAGACTCAGCTCCTGGCCCCACCTCTTCACTGACCGCAACTGGGTCCTCTCTCTCCCTGCTCCATGAGCTTTATCATACCTTGTCTTAAAGCTATGTATGGTTCCTGCCTCCACTACATCACTTGCCAGATTATTCCACTTCCTAACAACTCTGTGACTAAAGAAATACTTCCTAACTTCCCTATGACTCATCTCTGTGTGTACACTGTGACATACACACTCAACAAACACATTATATGAGTTAGGCTCTTCTATTGTGAGCTGATGGATGTAGGATGAGTCGATGAGTTGATGAATGAGTTAATAGACATGTTGATAGATGAGCTGATGGATGTAGGATGAGTCGATGAGTTGATGAATGAGTTAATAGACATGTTGATAGATGAGCTGATGGATGTAGGATGAGTCGATGAGTTGATGGATGAGTTGATGGATGAGTTGATGGATGTTTTGATGGATGAGATGATGGGTGAGGTGATGGATGAGTTGATGGATGAGTTGATGTATTAGTTGATGGATGTTTTGATGGATGAGTTGATGGATGAGTTGATGGATGAGTTGATGGATGTTTTGATGGATGAGTTGATGGATGAGTTGATGGATGAGTTGATGGATGAGTTGATGGATGAGTTGATGGATGTTTTGATGGATGAGTTGATGGATGAGTTGATGGATGAGTTGATGGATGAGTTGATGGATGAGTTGATGGATGAGTTGATGGATGAGTTGATGGATGAGTTGATGGATGAGTTGATGGATGATTTGATGGATGTTTTGATGGATGAGTTGATGGATGAGTTGATGGATGAGTTGATGGATGAGTTGAAGAATGAGTTGATGAGTTCGACCTCAGTGCTCTAGATCTAGGGTGTTAGAGCACTAGTATACATCAATACTGTCATTGGTGACCTTAGTGCTCTAGATCTAAGGTGTTAGAGTACTAATATACATCAATACTGTCATTGATGACTTCAGTGCTCTAGATCTAAGGTGTTAGAGCACTACTATACATCAATACTGTCATTGATGACCTCAATGCTCTAGATCTAAGGTGTTAGAGCACTACTATACATCAATACTGTCATTGATGACCTCAGTGCTCTAGATCTAGGGTGTTAGAGTACTACTATACATCAATACTGTCATTGATGACCTCAGTGCTCTAGATCTAAGGTGTTAGAGCACTACTATACTTCAATACTGTCATTGATGACCTCAGTGCTCTAGATCTAGGGTGTTAGAGTACTACTATACATCAATACTGTCATTGATGACCTCAGTGCTCTAGATCTAGGGTGTTAGAGCACTACTATACATCAATACTGTCATTGATGACCATACTTCCCCTCTGATAGTGCTACAGGACGGTTGTGTTGACTCAGCTTGTGTTGATGTAAGGAAATTGATGACTCTGGGCAGTGCAGCACAGTGCCGGCCCTTGTGTCACTGTACACACGTGTGCGTTAGCCACTGTACACACGTGTATGTATAGCAGTGTACACACGTGTATGTATAGCACTGTACACACATGTAGGTGCAATGTACCTAATTGTCAGTACAATAGTGTACACACGTGTAGGTACAACATTGTACACACGTGTTCATACAACATTGTACACACGTGTTCATACAACATTGTACACACGTGTAGGTACAACAATGTACACATGTGTAGGTACAACAATGTACACACGTGTAGGTACAGCAGTGTACACACGTGTAGGTACAGCAGTGTACACACGTGCAGGTACAACATTGTACACACGTGTAGGTACAGCAGTGTACACACGTGTAGGTACAGCAGTGTACACACGTGCAGGTACAACATTGTACACACGTGTAGGTACAGCAGTGTACACACGTGTAGGTACAGCAGTGTACACACGTGCAGGTACAACATTGTACACACGTGTAGGTACAGCAGTGTACACACGTGTAGGTACAGCAGTGTACACACGTGTAGGTACAGCAGTGTACACACGTGTAGGTACAACATTGTACACACGTTACGTTTCCTATGTTAGGTTCTCAAAATAGGCCTATTTTTGAGTCTGTATTGAGTGCGATAGAGCCCTGGTAGAGTCATGTAGAGCCTTGTAATTATATAGACCTGGTAGAACCTTTTAGATCTCTGCTAGAGTCTTACAGAGACCTGAGAGAGTGCTATAGTGTCATTGTAGAGTGATGTAGAGCCTGTTAGTGCAACAGAGCCTGGTAGTCATATAGAACTTAACAGTGATAGAGAGTCATATAGAGCCCTGGTAGAAGGTTATAGAGCCGTGGTACAGTGTTTCAGAGCCTGGTAGCCATAATGACCTTGATAGAGGTTTATAGAGCTATAGAACCATGATAGTGTTATAGAGCCCTACCTAGTAGAGAACTATAGAGCCATAGAGTGTTTTAGAGCTGGTAGAGTGTTATAGAGTCCGTTAGATTGATATTTGCCCACGAGATATATAGAGCCCTGGTAGTTATATAGAGCCTAGTCCAGTCATATAGAACTGGCAGTGATATAGAGCCCTGGTAGAATCATATAGATCATTTTACATAACATAGTTCTGGTAGAGTTATATACAGCCTGGTAGAGTGAAATAGAGCTTCGTAGAGTGATAGAGAGCCTGGAAGAATCATATAGAGCCTGTTAGTGATATAGATCCTGGTAGATTCATAAAGAGCCTGGTAGAGTTATAAAGAGCCTGGTAGAGTCATATTCAGCCTATTAGAGTTATTTACAGCATTAGTAGAGTCATACAGAGCCTGCTAGTCATATTTAGAGCCTTTAAGAGGGATATAGAGCTAGTAGAAAGATATAGAGTCTGGTAGAGTGATATAGAGCCTGATAGACTGATTTAGAGCTTGGTAGAGGGATATAGAACTTGACAGACTGATATTGAGCCTTTTAGAGAGTGGCAGCCATATAGAGCCCTATTATAATTGTAGACATGGGAGAGTCATATAGTGCCTGGTAGAGTGATATAGAGGCTTGTGATATAGAGACTGGTAGAATGATATACACCCTGGTAGAGTGAGAAGGAGCGGTAAGGCAGAGTATACCTGAAGGGGGTTACTTTAATGGGACTTTCCTGTTCCTTAAGGGTGTCGTACAGGCATCTGTAACCTGCTGATTCATCTCAGCAGGAAGCAAAGTTATTTTTCGTAATGATAATGGTCTAATCAGCTTACCACTAGCAGCAGGTTTACCTAGTTTGGAGCAAGTAACCTTGATGTGACCAAGCTTATGGAAGTACAAGTCGACCATCACTAATCCGGCATCATTGGGACCTGTAGTGTGCCGGATTAGTGAGTGGTTACGTTAGGATACACTTAATTAACCTATCAACAGAGACTGCTATGTCTTCCTCATTTCTATCACTGCTTTCTCCTTCACTCTCTTGCTGCTCTGGATTAACAACCGTCTGTACAATTTGAAATTATGCTAGCCGAAATTAGTGCCGGATTATGGATGGAGCCAGATAACTGATTGCCGGATTACTGATGGTTGAGCTGTAGTAACAGGTGATGGGTTCAGGAGTCATGTCTCCTGCTCCTTGCTGATTTTGAGGTAGACTTTTTTTTTCAACTCCAGTTGCACCATCAGATGAAAGCAGAAGCTGTTAATACCAGGCAGCTGGGAAGAAGAGTTAAGAGACTGCTCAAGGACCATAACACTGTATCAATCACATCTGCTAGAAAAATGACAGGATGGATAATGAGAACCTTCAAAACTAGGGAGGCCAAGCCCATGATGACACTCTTCAGGTCACTTGTTCTATCTAGGCTGGAATATTGCTGCACACTAACAGCACCTTTCAAGGCAGGTGAAATTGCTGACCTAGAAAATGTACAGAGAACTTTCACGGCACGCATAACGGAGATAAAACACCTCAATTACTGGGAGCGCTTGAGGTTCCTAAACCTGTACTCCCTGGAACGCAGGCGGGAAAGATACATGATTATATACACCTGGAAAATCCTAGAGGGACTAGTACCGAACTTGCACACGAATATCACTCACTACGAAAGCAAAAGACTTGGCAGACGATGCAACATCCCCCCAATGAAAAGCAGGGGTGTCACTAGCACGTTAAGAGACCATACAATAAGTGTCAGGGGCCCGAGACTGTTCAACTGCCTCCCAGCATACATAAGGGAGATTACCAACAGACCCCTGGTAGTCTTCAAGCTGGCACTGGACAAGCACCTAAAGTCAGTACCTGACCAGCCGGGCTGTGGCTCGTACGTTGAATTGCGTGCAGCCAGCAGTAACAGCCTGGTTGATCAGGCCCTGTTCCACCATGAGGCCTGGTCACAGACCGGGCCGCGGGGGCGTTGACCCCCGGAACTCTCTCCAAGCAAACTCCAGACAAGGAGTAGTTAGTCTCAAATGTGTTAGTAAGTCTTGTAACTTCCATAGCAGTTGCCACTGACTGGCCTGATAAAACCCGAACCTCTGGTCCAGCTGACTCAAGAAGATTGCCAGCGCCAGATGCACTAACCCACTGAAATTCACCACACCAGTGGACTTATTATCACTTAGTGAAGAATTTCGACTGTCCATCAACAAAGTTCACATGGGATTGACCCAACTGATGCTTGCTCAGTTTAAATTCCCGTATATATTTCGCAGGAATGCACTCAAGTCCTACGACCTGCACAATGTCGTAATTAGCAAAATCATTCCTCAAACCAACTGTAAATTCCTACTCTGCTTTGCTATGTAATGTTCTGTGAGGCAGTGCTGCCCAGCGCTCGAGTGGCCGCTGAAAATACTCGAAAACCTGATCAGGTCAGAAACAGAAAACCAAGATACTAGTGACAGATTTCTGAACGATGAAACTGTTTACCTGGAGTTTACCTGGAGAGAGTTCCGGGGGTCACAACTGTCTCCTCTCCCTGGTATGCTCAAGATTGAGTTTATCCAACACAAGCACTAACATACCTGACTCCCATGAAGTAACCTCCCCCCTATTTCCTCAGGTGGATATTGGCTCCGGTGCTTCAGTGTTTGTCCTTCCCCCAGTACTAAGATACTAAAGCGTGGATTGGCGATTAATAGTTTACGTAGCAGCTAAAATCTCAGGCTGGAACATCATGTTGTTAGGAGTCAGATCTTAACTTGTTGCGTACAGTAGCACACAATAACTTTGCAGGTTTGTAATACAATACTATAGGCAGGCTCGTAAAGGAAATATAGAGACAAAGGCTTCAAGAAAGGCATCCCATATTACGAATACAGGTGTAGTGGCCTGCACACCTGGTTGTATCACAGTAACCAAGGTAGAAACGAGGAACAAAACAGCAAAGAATAAAAACTTTCATTTCCTTCACCAAACAAGCAATAATATGTACAATATATCCAGAGGACATGAGTAAGCAAGAGACACAGTGAGAACCGTCATCGACCAGACTTGAAGGTAAGTCTGTCAGTGTTGGTTCACATGTGCACCACATCGCTTCACAATTCTGACAGGCTTCCTTGTGATTGTGTTCATCCAAGGTGCTGGCATAACAAGGTGCTGGCATAACAAGGTGCTGGCATAACAAGGTGCTAGCATAACAAGGTGCTAGCATAACAAGGTGCTAGCATAACAAGGTGCTAGCATAACAAGGTGCTAGTATAACAAGGAGCTAGTATAACAAGGTGCTAGTATAACAAGATGCTAGTATAACAAGGTGCTAGTATAACAAGGTGTTAGTATAACAAGGAGCTAGTATAACAAGGTGTTAGTATAACAAGGTGCTAACATAACAAGGTGCTAGTATAACAAGGTGCTAGTATAACAAGGTGCTAGTATAACAAGGTGCTAGTATAACAAGGTGCTAGCATAACAAGGTGTTAGTATAACAAGGTGATAGTATAACAAGGTGCTAGTATAACAAGGAGCTAGTATAACAAGGTGTTACTATAACAAGGTGCTAGTATAACAAGGTGCTAGTATAACAAGGTGCTAGTATAACAAGGTGCTAGCATAACAAGGTGTTAGCATAACAAGGTGCTAGCATAAGGTGCTAGCATAACAAGGTGCTAGCATAACAAGGTGCTAGTATAACAAGGTGCTGGCATAACAAGGTGCTGGCATAACAAGGTGCTAGCATAACAAGGTGCTAGCATAACAAGGTGTTAGCATAACAAGGTGCTAGCATAACAAGGTGCTAGCATAACAAGGTGCTAGTATAACAAGGTGCTAGCATAACAAGGTGCTAGCATAACAAGGTGCTAGCATAACAAGGTGCTAGCATAACAAGGTGCTAGCATAACAAGGTGCTAGCATAACAAGGTGCTAGCATAACAAGGTGCTAGCATAACAAGGTGCTAGCATAACAAGGTTCTAGCATAACAAGGTACCAACATAACAAGGTGCTAGCATAACAAGGTGCTAGCATAACAAGGTGCTAGCATAACAAGGTGCTAGCATAAGAAGGTACTAGCATAACAAGGTGCTAGCATAACAAGGTGCTAGTATAACAAGGTGGCATAACAAGGTGCTAACGTAACAAGGTGCTAGCATAACAAGGTGCTAGCATAACAAGGTGCTAGCATAACAAGGTGCTAGCATAACTAGGTGCTAGCATAACAAGTGCTAGCATAACAAGCTAGCATAACAAGGTGCTAACTTAACAAGGTGCTAGCATAACAAGGTGCTAGCATAGGTGCATAACAAGGTGCTAGCATAACTAGGTGCTAGCATAACAAGGTGCTAGCATAACAAGGTGCATAACAAGGTGCTAGCATAACTAGGTGCTAGCATAACAAGGTGCTAACATAACAAGGTGCTAGCATAACAAGGTGCTAACAAGGTGCATAACTAGCTGCTAGCATAACAAGGTGCTAGCATAACAAGGTGCTAGCATAACAAGGTGCTAGCATAACAAGGTGCTAGCATAACAAGGTGCTAGCATAACAAGGTGCTAGCATAACAAGGTGCTAGCATAACAAGGTGCTAGCATAACAAGGTGCTAGCATAACAAGGTGCTAGCATAACAAGGTGCTAGCATAACAAGGTGCTAGCATAACAAGGTGCTAGCATAACAAGGTGCTAGCATAACAAGGTGCTAGCATAACAAGGTGCTAGCATAACAAGGTGCTAGCATAACAAGGTGCTAGCATAACAAGGTGCTAGCATAACAAGGTGCTAGCATAACAAGGTGCTAGCATAACAAGGTGCTAGCATAACAAGGTGCTAGCATAACAAGGTGCTAGCATAACAAGGTGCTAGCATAACAAGGTGCTAGCATAACAAGGTGCTAGCATAACAAGGTGCTAGCATAACAAGGTGCTAGCATAACAAGGTGCTAGCATAACAAGGTGCTAGCATAACAAGGTGCTAGCATAACAAGGTGCTAGCATAACAAGGTGCTAGCATAACAAGGTGCTAGCATAACAAGGTGCTAGCATAACAAGGTGCTAGCATAACAAGGTGCTAGCATAACAAGGTGCTAGCATAACAAGGTGCTAGCATAACAAGGTGCTAGCATAACAAGGTGCTAGCATAACAAGGTGCTAGCATAACAAGGTGCTAGCTAGCATAACAAGGTGCTAGCATAACAAGGGTGCATAACAAGGTGCTAGCATAACAAGGTGCTAGCATAACAAGGTGCTAGCATAACAAGGTGCTAGCATAACAAGGTGCTAGCATAACAAGGTGCTAGCATAACAAGGTGCTAGCATAACAAGGTGCTAGTATAACAAGGTGCTAGCATAACAAGGTGCTAGCATAACAAGGTGCTAGTATAACAAGGTGCTAGCATAACAAGGTGCTAGTATAACAAGGTGCTAGCATAACAAGGTGCTAGTATAACAAGGTGCTAGCATAACAAGGTGCTAGCATAACAAGGTGCTAGCATAACAAGGTGCTAGCATAACAAGGTGCTAGCATAACAAGGTGCTAGCATAACAAGGTGCTAGCATAACAAGGTGCTAGCATAACAAGGTGCTAGTATAACAAGGTGCTAGTATAACAAGGTGCTAGCATAACAAGGTGCTAGCATAACAAGGTGCTAGTATAACAAGGTGCTAGTATAACAAGGTGCTAGTATAACAAGGTGCTAGCATAACAAGGTGCTAGCATAACAAGGTGCTAGCATAACAAGGTGCTAGCATAACAAGGTGCTAGCATAACAAGGTGCTAGCATAACAAGGTGCTAGCATAACAAGGTGCTAGCATAACAAGGTGCTAGTATAACAAGGTGCTAACATAAGGTGCTAGTATAACAAGGTGCTAGCATAACAAGGTGCTAGCATAACAAGGTGCTAGCATAACAAGGTGCTAGCATAACAAGGTGCTAGTATAACAAGGTGCTAGTATAACAAGGTGCTAACATAACAAGGTGCTAACATAAGGTGCCAACATAACAAGGTGCTAGTATAACAAGGTGCTAGCATAACAAGGTGCTAGCATAACAAGGTGCTAGCATAACAAGGTGCTAGCATAACAAGGTGCTAGTATAACAAGGTGCTAGCATAACAAGGTGCTAGCATAACAAGGTGCTAGCATAACAAGGTGCTAGTATAACAAGGTGCTAGTATAACAAGGTGCTAGCATAACAAGGTGCTAGCATAACAAGGTGCTAGTATAACAAGGTGCTAGTATAACAAGGTGCTAGTATAACAAGGTGCTAGCATAACAAGGTGCTAGCATAACAAGGTGCTAGCATAACAAGGTGCTAGCATAACAAGGTGCTAGTATAACAAGGTGCTAGTATAACAAGGTGCTAGCATAACAAGGTGCTAGCATAACAAGGTGCTAGTATAACAAGGTGCTAGCATAACAAGGTGCTAGCATAACAAGGTGCTAGCATAACAAGGTGCTAGCATAACAAGGTGCTAGTATAACAAGGTGCTAGTATAACAAGGTGCTAGCATAACAAGGTGCTAGTATAACAAGGTGCTAGTATAACAAGGTGCTAGCATAACAAGGTGCTAGCATAACAAGGTGCTAGTATAACAAGGTGCTAGCATAACAAGATGCTAGTATAACAAGGTGCTAGCATGACAAGGTGTTAGTATAACAAGGTGCTAGCATAACAAGATGCTGGTATAACAAGGTGCTAGCATAACAAGATGCTAGTATAACAAGGTGCTAGCATAACAAGGTGCTGGCATAACAAGGTGCTAGCATAACAAGATGCTAGTATAACAAGGTGCTAGCATGACAAGGTGCTAGTATAACAAGGTGCTAGCATGACAAGGTGCTAGTATAACAAGGTGCTAGCATGACAAGGTGCTAGTATAACAAGGTGCTAGCATGACAAGGTGCTAGTATAACAAGGTGCTAGTATAACAAGGTGCTAGTATAACAAGGTGCTAGTATAACAAGGTGGTAGTATAACAAGGTGCTAGAATGACAAGGTGCTAGTATAACAAGGTGCTAGCATGAAAAGGTGCTAGTATAACAAGGTGCTAGCATGACAAGGTGCTAGTATAACAAGGTGCTAGTATAACAAGGTGCTAGTATAGCAAGGTGCTAGTATAACAAGGGGGCCCTACTCATTATACTCGTAGCAGCTGGATCACTGGTCGGGCACCTGGTTCACTGGTCGGGCACCTGGTTCACTGGTCGGGCACCTGGTTCACTGGTCGGGCAGCTGGTTCACTGGTCGGGCACCTGGTTCACTGGTCGGGTACCTGGTTCACTGGTCGGGTACCTGGTTCACTGGTCGGGCACCTGGTTCACTGGTCGGGCACCTGGTTCACTGGTCGGGCACCTGGTTCACTGGTCGGGCACCTGGTTCACTAGTCGGGCACCTGGTTCACTGGTCGGGCACCTGGTTCACTAGTCGGGCACCTGGTTCACTGGTCGGGCACCTGGTTCACTGGTCGGGCACCTGGTTCACTGGTCGGGCACCTGGTTCACTGGTCGGGCACCTGGTTCACTGGTCGGGCACCTGGTTCACTGGTCGGGCACCTGGTTCACTGGTCGAGCACCTGGTTCACTGGTCGGGCACCTGGTTCACTGGTCGGGCACCTGGTTCACTAGTCGGGCACCTGGTTCACTGGTCGGGCACCTGGTTCACTAGTCGGGCACCTGGTTCACTGGTCGGGCACCTGGTTCACTGGTCGGGCACCTGGTTCACTAGTCGGGCACCTGGTTCACTGGTCGGGCACCTGGTTCACTGGTCGGGCACCTGGTTCACTAGTCGGGCAAATGGTTCACTGGTCGGGCACCTGGTTCACTGGTCGGGCACCTGGTTCACTGGTCGGGCAGCTGGTTCACTAGTCGGGCACCTGGTTCACTAGTCGGGCACCTGGTTCACTGGTCGGGCACCTGGTTCACTAGTCGTGCACCTGGTTCACTGGTCGGGCACCTGGTTCACTGGTCGGGCACCTGGTTCACTGGTCGGGCACATGGTTCACTAGTCGGGCACCTGGTTCACTGGTCGGGCACCTGGTTCACTGGTCGGGCACCTGGTTCACTAGTCGGGCACCTGGTTCACTGGTCGGGCACCTGGTTCACTGGTCGGGCACCTGGTTCACTAGTCGGGCACATGGTTCACTGGTCGGGCACCTGGTTCACTGGTCGGGCAGCTGGTTCACTGGTCGGGCAGCTGGTTCACTGGTCGGGCACCTGGTTCACTAGTCGGGCACCTGGTTCACTGGTCGGGCACCTGGTTCACTAGTCGGGCACCTGGTTCACTAGTCGGGCACCTGGTTCACTAGTCGGGCACCTGGTTCACTAGTCGGGCACCTGGTTCACTGGTCGGGCACCTGGTTCACTAGTCGGGCACCTGGTTCACTAGTCGGGCACCTGGTTCACTAGTCGGGCACCTGGTTCACTAGTCGGGCACCTGGTTCACTGGTCGGGCACCTGGTTCACTGGTCGGGCACCTGGTTCACTGGTCGGGCACCTGGTTCACTGGTCGGGCACCTGGTTCTCTGGTCGGGCACCTGGTTCACTGGTCGGGCACCTGGTTCACTGGTCGGGAACCTGGTTCACTGGTCGGGCACCTGGTTCACTCGTCGGGCACCTGGTTCACTGGTCGGGCACCTGGTTCACTGGTCGGGCATCTGGTTCACTGGTCGGGCACCTGGTTCACTGGTCGGGCACCTGGTTCACTGGTCGGGCACCTGGTTCACTGGTCGGGCACCTGGTTCACTGGTCGGGCACCTGGTTCACTGGTCGGGCACCTGGTTCACTGGTCGGGCACCTGGTTCACTGGACGGGCACCTGGTTCACTGGTCGGGCACCTGGTTCACTGGTCGGGCACCTGGTTCACTGGTCGGGCACCTGGTTCACTGGTCGGGCACCTGGTTCACTGGTCGGGCACCTGGTTCACTGGTCGGGCACCTGGTTCACTGGTCGGGCACCTGGTTCACTGGTCGGGCACCTGGTTCACTGGTCGGGCACCTGGTTCACTGGTCGGGCACCTGGTTCACTGGTCGGGCACCTGGTTCACTGGTCGGGCACCTGGTTCACTAGTCGGGCACCTGGTTCACTGGTCGGGCACCTGGTTCACTGGTCGGGCACCTGGTTCACTGGTCGGGCACCTGGTTCACTGGTCGGGCACCTGGTTCACTGGTCGGGCACCTGGTTCACTGGTCGGGCACCTGGTTCACTGGTCGGGCACCTGGTTCACTAGTCGGGCACCTGGTTCACTGGTCGGGCACCTGGTTCACTGGTCGGGCACCTGGTTCACTGGTCGGGCACCTGGTTCACTAGTCGGGCACCTGGTTCACTGGTCGGGCACCTGGTTCACTGGTCGGGCACCTGGTTCACTGGTCGGGCACCTGGTTCACTGGTCGGGCACCTGGTTCACTAGTCGGGCACCTGGTTCACTAGTCGGGCACCTGGTTCACTGGTCGGGCACCTGGTTCACTGGTCGGGCACCTGGTTCACTAGTCGGGCACCTGGTTCACTGGTCGGGCACCTGGTTCACTGGTCGGGCACCTGGTTCACTAGTCGGGCACCTGGTTCACTAGTCGGGCACCTGGTTCACTAGTCGGGCACCTGGTTCACTGGTCGGGCACCTGGTTCACTGGTCGGGCACCTGGTTCACTAGTCGGGCACCTGGTTCACTAGTCGGGCACCTGGTTCACTAGTCGGGCACCTGGTTCACTGGTCGGGCACCTGGTTCACTGGTCGAGCACCTGGTTCACTAGTCGGGCACCTGGTTCACTGGTCGGGCACCTGGTTCACTAGTCGGGCACCTGGTTCACTGGTCGGGCACCTGGTAGAGTCACATAGAGCCTGGTAGAGCGCTATAAAGCCCTGTTATGGACACTGGCACAGTCATAGTCTGGTAGTGTGTTAAAAGGCATTGGCATTATCACATAGAGCTTGTTAGAGTGGGGGTAGAGCTTGGTATAGTGGTGGAAGAGCCTGCTAGAGTCGTATAATGGCCTGGTAGAGTTATATAAAACCCTGGTAGAATCATATAGAGCCTGGTAAAGAGAGTGGAGGCCAGATAGTCATATAGAACACTGACATTGTTATAGAGCCCTCATTGAGACATATAGAGCCTGGTAGAGACAGTAGAGACGCAGAGTGGAGACTCTTCCTTCACTCAGTAATCAATAAGTCTTGTACTGGATTATCTGCTACTCCTGCGGATGCCGCATGCGGTGCATGTTGTCACTGCCGCATGCGGTGGATGTTGCCACTGTCGCATGCGGTGGATGTTGTCACTGTCGCATGCGGTGGATGTTGTCACTGTCGCATGTGGTGGATGTTGTTACTGTCGCATGCGGTGGATGTTGTCACTGTCGCATGTGGTGGATGTTGTTACTGTCGCATGTGGTGGATGTTGCCACTGTCGCATGTGGTGGATGTTGTCAGTGTCGCATGCGGTGGATGTTGTCACTGTCGCATGCGGTGGATGTTGTCACTGTCGCATGTGGTGGATTTGTCACTGTCGCATGCGGTGGATGTTGCCACTGTCGCATGCGGTGGATGTTGTCACTGTCGCATGCGGTGGATGTTGTTACTGTCGCATGCGGTGGATGTTGTCACTGTCGCATGTGGTGGATGTTGTTACTGTCGCATGCGGTGGATGTTGTCACTGTCGCATGCGGTGGATGTTGTCACTGTCGCATGCGGTGGATGTTGTCACTGTCGCATGTGGTGGATGTTGTCACTGTCGCATGCGGTGGATGTTGTCACTGTCGCATGCGGTGGATGTTGTCACTGTCGCATGCGGTGGATGTTGTCACTGTCGCATGCGGTGGATGTTGTCACTGTCGCATGTGGTGGATGTTGTCACTGTCGCATGCGGTGGATGTTGTCACTGTCGCATGTGGTGGATGTTGCCACTGTCGCATGCGGTGGATGTTGCCACTGTCGCATGCGGTGGATGTTGTCACTGTCGCATGTGGTGGATGTTGTCACTGTCGCATGCGGTGGATGTTGTCACTGTCGCATGTGGTGGATGTTGTTACTGTCGCATGTGGTGGATGTTGCCACTGTCGCATGCGGTGGATGTTGTCACTGTCGCATGTGGTGGATGTTGTCACTGTCGCATGTGGTGGATGTTGTCACTGTCGCATGTGGTGGATGTTGTCACTGTCGCATGCGGTGGATGTTGTCACTGTCGCATGCGGTGGATGTTGCCACTGTCGCATGCGGTGGATGTTGTCACTGTCGCATGCGGTGGATGTTGTCACTGTCGCATGCGGTGGATGTTGTCACTGTCGCATGCGGTGGATGTTGCCACTGTCGCATGCGGTGGATGTTGTCACTGTCGCATGCGGTGGATGTTGTCACTGTCGCATGCGGTGGATGTTGCCACTGCCGCATGCGGTGGATGTTGTCACTGTCGCATGCGGTGGATGTTGTCACTGTCGCATGCGGTGGATGTTGTCACTGTCGCATGCGGTGGATGTTGTCACTGTCGCATGCGGTGGATGTTGTCACTGTCGCATGCGGAGGATGTTGTCACTGTCGCATGCGGTGGATGTTGTCACTGTCGCATGCGGTGGATGTTGTCACTGTCGCATGCGGTGGATGTTGTCACTGTCGTATGTGGTGGATGTTGTCACTGTCGCATGCGGTGGATGTTGTCACTGTCGCATGTGGTGGATGTTGTCACTGTCGCATGCGGTGGATGTTGTCACTGTCGCATGCGGTGGATGTTGTCACTGTCGCATGCGGTGGATGTTGCCACTGTCGCATGCGGTGGATGTTGCCACTGTCGCATGCGGTGGATGTTGTCACTGTCGCATGCGGTGGATGTTGCCACTGTCGCATGCGGTGGATGTTGTCACTGTCGCATGCGGTGGATGTTGTCACTGTCGCATGTGGTGGATGTTGTTACTGTCGCATGCGGTGGATGTTGTCACTGTCGCATGCGGTGGATGTTGCCACTGTCGCATGCGGTGGATGTTGTCACTGTCGCATGCGGTGGATGTTGCCACTGTCGCATGCGGTGGATGTTGTCACTGTCGCATGCGGTGGATGTTGTCACTGTCGCATGCGGTGGATGTTGTCACTGTCGCATGTGGTGGATGTTGTTACTGTCGCATGCGGTGGATGTTGTCACTGTCGCATGCGGTGGATGTTGCCACTGTCGCATGCGGTGGATGTTGTCACTGTCGCATGTGGTGGATGTTGTCACTGTCGCATGCGGTGGATGTTGCCACTGTCGCGTGCGGAGGATGTTGTCACTGTCGCATGTGGTGGATGTTGCCACTGTCGCATGCGGTGGATGTTGCCACTGTCGCATGCGGTGGATGTTGCCACTGTCGCATGCGGTGGATGTTGTCACTGTCGCTTGCGGTGGATGTTGTCACTGTCGCATGCGGTGGATGTTGTCACTGTCGCATGCGGTGGATGTTGTCACTGTCGCGTGCGGTGGATGTTGTCACTGTCGCATGCGGTGGATTTTGTCACTGTCGCATGTGGTGAATGTCACTGTCGCATGCGGTGGATGTTGTCATTGTCGCATGTGGTGGATGTTGTCACTGTCGCATGTGGTGGATGTTGTCACTGTCGCATGTGGTGGATGTCACTGTCGCATGCGGTGGATGTTGTCACTGTCGCATGCAGTGGATGTTGTCACTGTCGCATGTGGTGGATGTTGTCACTGTCGCATGTGTTGAATGTTGTCACTGTCGCATGCGGTGGATGTTGTCACTGTCGCATTCGGTGGATGTTGTCACTGTCGCATGTGGTGGATGTTATCACTGTCGCATGGGGTGGATGTTGTCACTGTCGCATGCGGTGGATGTTGTCACTCTGGGTAGTGGGGGTAGCAGTGGTGGTAGTGGGGGTAGCAGTGGTGGTAGTGGTGGTAGCAGTGGTGGTAGTGGGGGTAGCAGTGGTGGTAGTGGGGGTAACAGTGGTGGTAGCGGGGGTAGCAGTGGTGGTAGTTGGGGTAGCAGTGGTAGTGGGGGTAGCAGTGGTGGTAGAGGGGGTAGCAGTGGTGGTAGTGGGGTAACAGTGGTGGTAGCGGGGGTAGCAGTGGTGGTAGTGGGGGTAGCAGTGGTGATTGTGGGAGTAGCAGTGGTGGTAGTGGGGGTAACAGTGGTGGTAGTGGGGGTAGCAGTGGTGTTAGTGGGGGTAGCAGTGGTGTTAGTTGGGGTAGCAGTGGTGGTAGTGGGGGTAGCCGTGGTGTTAGTGGGGGTAGCAGCGGTGGTAGTGGGGGTAGCAGTGGTGGTAGTGGGGGTAGCAGTGGTGGTAGTGGGGGCAGCAGTGGTGGTAGTTAAGGTAGCAGTGGTGGTAGTGGGGGCAGCAGTGGTGGTAGTGGGGGTAGCAGTGGTAGTGGGGGTAGCAGTGGTAGAAGTGTGGGTAGCAGTGATGGTAGTTGTGGTGGCAGTGGTGGTAGTGGGGGTAGCTGTGGTGGTAGTGGGGGAAGCAGTGGTGGTAGTGGGGGTAGCAGTGGTGGTAGTGGGGGTAGCAGTGGTCATAGTGGGGGTAGCAGTGGTGGTAGTGGGGGTAGCTTTGGTGGTAGTGGGGGTAACAGTGGTGGTAGTGGGGGTAGCAGTGGTGGTAGGGGGGGTAGCAGTGGTGGTAGTGGGGGTAGCAGTGGTGGTAGTTAAGGTAGCAGTGGTGGTAGTGGGGGTAGCAGTGGTGGTAGTGGGGGTAGCAGTGGTAGTGGGGGTAGCTGTGGTAGAAGTGTGGGTAGCAGTGATGGTAGTTGTGGTGGCAGTGGTGGTAGTGGGGGTAGCTGTGGTGGTAGTGGGGGAAGCAGTGGTGGTAGTGTGGGTAGCAGTGATGGTAGTGGGGGTAGCAGTGGTCATAGTGGGGGTAGCAGTGGTGGTAGTGGGGGTAGCTTTGGTGGTAGTGGGGGTAGCAGTGGTGGTAGTGGGGGTAGCAGTGGTGGTAGTGGGGGTAGCAGTGGTGGTAGTGGGGGTAGCAGTGGTGGTAGTGTGGTTAGTAGTGGTGGTAGTGGGGGTAGCAGTGGTGGTAGTGGGGGTAGCAGTGGTGGTAGTGGGGGTAGCAGTGGTGGTAGTGGGGGTAGCAGTGGTGGTAGTGGGCGTAGCAGTGGTGGTAGTGGGGGTAGCAGTGGTGGTAGTGGGGGTAGCAGTGGTGGTAGAGAGGGTAGCAGTGGTGGTAGTGGGGGTAGCAGTGGTGGTAGTGGGGGTAGCAGTGGTGGTAGTGGGGGTAGCAGTGGTGGTAGTGGGGGTAGCAGTGGTGGTAGTGGCGGTAGCAGTGGTGGTAGTGGGGGTAGCAGTGCTGGTAGTGGGGGTAGCAGTGGTGGTAGGGGAGGGAGCAGTGGTAGTGGGGGTAGCAGTGCTGGTAGTGGGGGTAGCAGTGGTGGTAGTGGGGGTAGCAGTGGTGGTAGAGAGGGTAGCAGTGGTGGTAGTGGGGGTAGCAGTGGTGGTAGTGGGGGTAGCAGTGGTGGTAGTGGGGGTAGGAGTGGTGGTAGTGGGGGTAGCAGTAGTGGTAGTGGGGGTAGCAGTGGTGGTAGTGGGGGTAGCAGTGGTGGTAGTGGAGGTAGCAGTGGTAGTGGGGGTAGCAGTGCTGGTAGTGGGGGTAGCAGTGGTGGTAGTGGGGGTAGCAGTGGTGGTAGAGGGGGTAGCAGTGGTGGTAGTGGGGGTAGCAGTGGTGGTAGTGGGGGTAGCAGTGGTGGTAGTGGGGGTAGCAGTGGTGGTAGTGGGGGTAGCAGTGGTGGTAGTGGGGGTAGCAGTGGTGGTAGAGCGGGTAGCAGTGGTGGTGGTGGGGGTAGCAGTGGTGGTAGTGGGGGTAGCAGTGGTGGTAGTGGGGGTAGCAGTGGTGGTAGAGGGGGTAGCAGTGGTGGTAGTGGGGGTAACAGTGGTGGTAGAGGGGGTAGCAGTGGTGGTAGTGGGGGTAGCAGTGGTGGTAGTGGGGGTAGCAGTGGTGGTAGGGGGGGTAGCAGTGGTGGTAGTGGGGGTAGCAGTGGTGGTAGTGCGGGTAGCAGTGGTGGTATTGGAGGTAGCAGTGGTAGTGGGGGTAGCAGTGGTGGTAGTGGGGGTAGCAGTGGTGGTAGTGGGGGTAGCAGTGGTGGTAGTGGGGGTAGCAGTGCTGGTAGTGGGGGTAGCAGTGGTGGTAGTGGGGGTAGCAGTGGTGGTAGAGGGGGTAGCAGTGCTGGTAGTGGGGGTAGCAGTAGTGGTAGTGGGGGTAGCAGTGGTGGTAGTGGGGGTAGCAGTGGTGGTAGTGGGGGTAGGAGTGGTGGTAGTCGGGGTAGCAGTGGTGGTAGTGGGGGTAGCAGTGGTGGTAGTGGGGGTAGCAGTGGTGGTAGTGGGGGTAGGAGTGGTGGTAGTGGGGGTAGCAGTGGTGGTAGTGGGGGTAGCAGTGGTGGTAGTGGGGGTAGCAGTGGTGGTAGTGGGGGTAGCAGTGGTGGTAGAGGGGGTAGCAGTGCTGGTAGTGGGGGTAGCAGTGGTGGTAGTGGGGGTAGCAGTGGAGGTAGTGGGGGTAGCAGTGGTGGTAGTGGGGGTAGCAGTGGTGGTAGTGGGGGTAGCAGTGGTGGTAGTGGGGGTAGCAGTGGTGGTAGTGGGGGTAGCAGTGGTAGTAGTGGGGGTAGCAGTGGTGGTAGTGGGGGTAGCAGTGGTGGTAGAGGGGGTAGCAGTGCTGGTAGTGGGGGTAGCAGTGGTGGTAGAGGGGGTAGCAGTTGTGGTAGAGGGGGTAGCAGTGGTGGTTGGCCAGTTATGTTAATTTTCTGACATTTATAGCAATTTACAGATGATTATGGTAATGTAGAGAAAGTTAGGGTGAGAGATAGTGAGAGAGAGTGAGAGAGCAGCAGGTGTAAGGAGAATTATCCACTTCTCTTACCTGGATATCGAACCCAGGTCCCTTCGGTTGTATCAGGTCACACACACCACTACAGTGATGACTGTAGTGGTGTTAACCATGGTATACCTGGAGTATACCTGGAGAGTGTTCTGGGGGTCAGCGCCCCCACGGCCCGGTTTGTGACTGGACCCTGTGGTGGATCAGGGCCTGATCAACCAGGCTGTTACTGCTGGCTGAACGTAAACCATCATAGCCACAGCCCGGCTGGTCATGTACTGAATTTAGGTGTCTGTCCAGCGCCTTCTTGAAGTCAACCAGGGGTCTTGAAGTCAACCAGGGGTCTTGAAGTCAACCAGGGGTCTTGAAGTCAACCAGGAGTCTTGAAGTCAACCAGGGGTCTTGAAGTCAACCAGGGGTCTTGAAGTCAACCAGGGGTCTTGAAGTCAACCAGGGGTCTTGAAGTCAACCAGGGGTCTTGAAGTCAACCAGGGGTCTTGAAGTCAACCAGGAGTCTTGAAGTCAACCAGGGGTCTTGAAGTCAACCAGGGGTCTTGAAGTCAACCAGGGGTCTTGAAGTCAACCAGGGGTCTTGAAGTCAACCAGGGGTCTTGAAGTCAACCAGGGGTCTTGAAGTCAACCAGGAGTCTTGAAGTCAACCAGGGGTCTTGAAGTCAACCAGGGGTCTTGAAGTCAACCAGGGGTCTTGAAGTCAACCAGGGGTCTTGAACTCAACCAGGGGTCTTGAAGATAGGCAGGGGATCAATTGGTAATCCCTCTTATGTATGCTGGGAAGCAGTTGAACAGTCTTGGTTCCCTGATATTTATTCTGTTGTCTCTTATTGTACTCGTGGTGCCCCTGTGTTTCATCGGGTGACTGTTACATCTCCTGCCAAGTCTTTTGCTTTCATAGGGAGTGATTTTCGTGTACAGATTTGGGACCAGCCCCTCTAGGATTTTCCTAGTGTATATTATCATGTAGCTTTCTCGCCTGCGTTCCAGGGTATACAAATCAAGGGATTTCAAGCGTTCCTATTAATTTAGGTGCTTTACTGCACTTATTTGTGCCGTGAAAATTCTCTGTACTCTCTCTAGGTCAGCAATTTCGCCTTGAAGAGGGCACTTAGTGTACAGCAATATTCCAGCCTAGATAGAACAAGCGACTTGAAGAGTGTCATCACGGGCTTGGTATCCCTAGTTTTGAAGGTTCTCATTATCCATCCTGTCATTTTCCTTGCAGATGCGATAGATACATTGTTGTGATTTCTGAAAGTGAGATCCGTTAACATTATCACTCCCAGGTCCTTCACATTAGTTTCTCGCTCTGTTGTGTGGTTGGGGTTTGTTTTATACTCCATTACAGTTTTGATTTCCTTGAATTTTCCATATGGGAGTAATTGAAATTTCTCATCATTGAACTTCATATTGTTTTCTGAGGCCCATTTGAAGACTTGGTTAATGTCCGCCTGGAGTCTGGCAGTGTCTTCGATGGAGGTCACTGTCATGGTGATCCCGGTGTCGTCCACAAAGGAAGACACAGTGCTGTGGCTTACATCTCTGTCTATGTCAGATATGAGGATGAGGAATAGAATGGGAGTGAGTACTGTGCCTTGTGGAACACTGGAAGACAGTACTGTGCCTTGTGGAACACTGGGAGCGAGTACTGTGCCTTGTGGAACACTGGAAGACAGTACTGTGCCTTGTGGAACACTGGAAGACAGTACTGTGCCTTGTGGAACACTGGGAGCGAGTACTGTGCCTTGTGGAACACTGGAAGACAGTACTGTGCCTTGTGGAACACTGGGAGCGAGTACTGTGCCTTGTGGAACACTGGGAGCGAGTACTGTGCCTTGTGGAACACTGGGAGCGAGTACTGTGCCTTGTGGAACACTGGGAGCGAGTACTGTGCCTTGTGGAACACTGGAAGACAGTACTGTGCCTTGTGGAACACTGGGAGCGAGTACTGTGCCTTGTGGAACACTGGAAGACAGTACTGTGCCTTGTGGAACACTGGGAGCGAGTACTGTGCCTTGTGGAACACTGGGAGCGAGTACTGTGCCTTGTGGAACACTGGGAGCGAGTACTGTGCCTTGTGGAACACTGGGAGCGAGTACTGTGCCTTGTGGAACACTGGGAGCGAGTACTGTGCCTTGTGGAACACTGGAAGACAGTACTGTGCCTTGTGGAACACTGGAAGACAGTACTGTACCTTGTGGAACACTGGAAGACAGTACTGTGCCTTGTGGAACACTGGAAGACAGTACTGTACCTTGTGGAACACTGGAAGACAGTACTGTACCTTGTGGAACACTGGGAGACAGTACTGTGCCTTGTGGAACACTGGAAGACAGTACTGTACCTTGTGGAACACTGGAAGACAGTACTGTACCTTGTGGAACGCTGGAAGACAGTACTGTACCTTGTGGAACACTGGAAGACAGTACTGTACCTTGTGGAACACTGGAAGACAGTACTGTACCTTGTGGAACACTGGAAGACAGTACTGTACCTTGTGGAACACTGGAAGACAGTACTGTACCTTGTGGAACACTGGAAGACAGTACTGTACCTTGTGGAACACTGGAAGACAGTACTGTACCTTGTGGAACACTGGAAGACAGTACTGTACCTTGTGGAACACTGGAAGACAGTACTGTACCTTGTGGAACACTGGAAGACAGTACTGTACCTTGTAGAACACTGGAAGACAGTACTGTGCCTTGTGGAACACTGGAAGACAGTACTGTGCCTTGTGGAACACTGGAAGACAGTACTGTACCTTGTGGAACACTGGAAGACAGTACTGTACCTTGTGGAACACTGGAAGACAGTACTGTACCTTGTGGAACACTGGAAGACAGTACTGTGCCTTGTGGAACACTGGAAGACAGTACTGTGCCTTGTGGAACACTGGAAGACAGTACTGTGCCTTGTGGAACACTGGAAGACAGTACTGTGCCTTGTGGAACACTGGAAGACAATACTGTGCCTTGTGGAACACTGGAAGACAATACTGTGCCTTGTGGAACACTGGAAGACAATACTGTGCCTTGTGGAACACTGGGAGACAATACTGTGCCTTGTGGAACACTGGAAGACAATACTGTGCCTTGTGGAACACTGGAAGACAGTACTGTGCCTTGTGGAACACTGGAAGACAATACTGTGCCTTGTGGAACACTGGAAGACAATACTGTGCCTTGTGGAACACTGGGAGACAATACTGTGCCTTGTGGAACACTGGAAGACAATACTGTACCTTGTGGAACACTGGGAGACAATACTGTACCTTGTGGAACACTGGGAGACAATACTGTGCCTTGTGGAACACTGGAAGACAATACTGTACCTTGTGGAACACTGGGAGACAATACTGTACCTTGTGGAACACTGGGAGACAGTACTGTACCTTGTGGAACACTGGGAGACAATACTGTGCCTTGTGGAACAGAGCTTTGCACCGTAGCTGCCTCAGACTTTACTCTGTTTACTATTACTCTTTGTGTTCTATCTACCAACTTTTCCTGTTATTCCTTTATTACGCATTTTGTGTGCTATTACACCATTTTCACACTTGTTGAAGGCTTTCACGAAGTCCAGGACCTTTCCATAGTGGTCCAGTAGCTGGGACAGGCAGGAGAGACCTGCTCTAAACTCCCAGCTCTTTGAGGAACTTTAGAACACACATGCCCCATGCTCCAAGGGTCTCCGACCCTATTGGGATGAAGTTATAGCAAGGGGGAAGGTCTTCATGTTTGTGGATCTTCTGGGTCTCCCTGTGGCTGGCAGCTCCACCCTGTTCCACTACGGAGTATGGCAAGTAGGTGTCTGCCAATGTGGCAGCACAGGTGTAGTCCCAGGCAATCTGCTTACCATCCTTCCAGGGTAGCATAGTGGCTCCATCAGGACACTTTTGACTTCCGTCAGACCTCTGTACTTGGGGTTCCCGTTGAGCTGGGCAACGGGCTGTGGCGAGGCTTCTCTTTATGATGTCATTGACCTCCTCATGTCTGGCATATTTCCCTTCTGATGTGTGACACACGAGACCATGAAGTCTAAATTGATCAGCTGTCGCCCTGCCGCAAATACACCTATGTTCGGTGAGGATGGGTATATATACAGGAGCCTACCTAACAAGCCCTGGAGGGCGAGTTCGTTCTTTAAGCTGCTCTTCCCGGAGTTGTGCTGGACAGAGATGTGCTGGACAGAGTTGTGCTGGACAGAGTTGTGCTGGACAGAGATGTGCTGGACAGAGTAGTGTTGGACAGAGTTGTGCTGGACAGAGTTGTGCTGGACAGAGATGTGCTGGACAGAGTTGTGCTGGACAGAGTTGTGCTGGACAGAGTTGTGCTGGACAGAGTTGTGCTGGACAGAGTTGTGCTGGACAGAGTTGTGCTGGACAGAGATGTGGTGGACAGAGATGTGCTGGACAGAGATGTGCTGGACAGAGATGTGCTGGACAGAGTTGTGCTGGACAGAGATGTGCTGGACAGAGTTGTGCTGGACAGAGTTGTGCTGGACAGAGATGTGCTGGACAGAGATGTGCTGGACAGAGATGTGCTGGACAGAGAGGTGCTGGACAGAGATGTGCTGGACAGAGTTGTGCTGGACAGAGTTGTGCTGGACAGAGATGTGCTGGACAGAGTAGTGTTGGACAGAGTTGTGCTGGACAGAGTTGTGCTGGACAGAGATGTGCTGGACAGAGATGTGCTGGACAGAGATGTGCTGGACAGAGAGGTGCTGGACAGAGATGTGCTGGACAGAGTTGTGCTGGACAGAGTTGTGCTGGACTGAGTTGTGCTTGTGCTGGACAGAGATGTGCTGGACAGAGATGTGCTGGACAGAGATGTGCTGGACAGAGTTGTGCTGGACAGAGTTGTGCTGGACAGAGTTGTGCTGGACAGAGTTGTGCTGGACAGAGATGTGGTGGACAGAGATGTGCTGGACAGAGATGTGTTGGATGGAGTGGAAAGGTTACAGTGTTGTGATTATATCTGAAACATGTACAGAGGATGACTCGTAGACCTAGAAATGCTCCAGTGCTAAGACCAGATCTGGAGCGTCCTTTATAGTGGAGTAGGCCGCTGGTCTGGCTTCAGTTTGGCTGAAATATGGAAGACCGGTTGTAGGAGTCCCTTACCGGAGACCTGAAGCAACACTCCAACAAGTGCAGCTTCCCCGGCATACACCTGTAAGAAAAAATACTTCGCATAACATGCAGACAGCCATATGGGAGCAGCGCACGGCAGACATTAATTTTAGTAAAAGCGTCCTTGCAATAAGGCGAATTAAAGTTTCTCCGAGGGCTGGCAAGAGAGCATTAAGGGGGCTACAATGTTGGAGAACTTTCTACAGAACTTCCTGTCTGATGCAATCATCCCAAGGAACTTCTGACGGGATTCAGGGGGCCACAATACTGGAGAACTTTCTACAGAATTTCCTGTCTGATGCTATCATCCCAAGGAACTTCTGACGGGATTCAGGGGGCCACAATACTGGAGAACTTTCTACAGAACTTCCTGTCTGATGCTATCATCCCAAGGAACTTTTCAATATCAAGAACACTGGAGGTTTGACTGCCATTTCACCTT
>NW_027195035.1:115000-132500 GCF_038502225.1 Cherax quadricarinatus
GTGTCCTCTGATGTAGAGTTTACTGTGATGTAGAGTGTCCTCTGATGTAGAGTTTACTGTGATGTAGAGTGTCCTCTGATGTAGAGTTTACTGTGATGTAGAGTGTCCTCTGATGTAGAGTGTCCTCTGATGTAGAGTGTCCTCTGATGTAGAGTTTACTGTGATGTAGTGTCCTCTGATGTAGAGTGTCCTCTGATGTAGAGTGTCCTCTGATGTAGAGTTTACTGTGATGTAGTGTCCTCTGATGTAGAGTTTACTGTGATGTAGAGTTTACTGTGATGTAGAGTGTCCTCTGATGTAGAGTGTCCTCTGATGTAGAGTTTACTGTGATGTAGAGTGTCCTCTGATGTAGAGTGTCCTCTGATGTAGAGTGTCCTCTGATGTAGAGTGTCCTCTGATGTAGAGTTTACTGTGATGTAGAGTGTCCTCTGATGTAGAGTGTCCTCTGATGTAGAGTTTACTGTGATGTAGAGTGTCCTCTGATGTAGAGTGTCCTCTGATGTAGAGTTTACTGTGATGTAGAGTGTCCTCTGATGTAGAGTTTACTGTGATGTAGAGTGTCCTCTGATGTAGAGTTTACTGTGATGTAGTGTCCTCTGATGTAGAGTTTACTTTGATGTAGAGTGTCCTCTGATGTAGAGTTTACTGTGATGTAGAGTGTCCTCTGATGTAGAGTGTCCTCTGATGTAGAGTGTCCTCTGATGTAGAGTGTCCTCTGATGTAGAGTGTCCTCTGATGTAGAGTGTCCTCTGATGTAGAGTTTACTGTGATGTAGAGTGTCCTCTGATGTAGAGTGTCCTCTGATGTAGAGTTTACTGTGATGTAGAGTGTCCTCTGATGTAGAGTGTCCTCTGATGTAGAGTTTACTGTGATGTAGAGTGTCCTCTGATGTAGAGTGTCCTCTGATGTAGAGTTTACTGTGATGTAGTGTCCTCTGATGTAGAGTTTACTGTGATGTAGAGTGTCCTCTGATGTAGAGTTTACTTTGATGTAGAGTGTCCTCTGATGTAGAGTGTCCTCTGATGTAGAGTGTCCTCTGATGTAGAGTGTCCTCTGATGTAGAGTGTCCTCTGATGTAGAGTGTCCTCTGATGTAGAGTTTACTGTGATGTAGAGTGTCCTCTGATGTAGAGTGTCCTCTGATGTAGAGTGTCCTCTGATGTAGAGTTTACTGTGATGTAGAGTGTCCTCTGATGTAGAGTGTCCTCTGATGTAGAGTTTACTGTGATGTAGAGTGTCCTCTGATGTAGAGTGTCCTCTGATGTAGAGTGTCCTCTGATGTAGAGTGTCCTCTGATGTAGAGTTTACTCTGATGTAGAGTGTCCTCTGATGTAGAGTGTCCTCTGATGTAGAGTGTCCTCTGATGTAGAGTTTACTGTGATGTAGAGTGTCCTCTGATGTAGAGTGTCCTCTGATGTAGAGTTTACTGTGATGTAGAGTGTCCTCTGATGTAGAGTGTCCTCTGATGTAGAGTGTCCTCTTATGTAGAGTTTACTGTGATGTAGAGTGTCCTCTGATGTAGAGTTTACTGTGATGTAGAGTGTCCTCTGATGTAGAGTGTCCTCTGATGTAGAGTTTACTGTGATGTAGAGTGTCCTCTGATGTAGAGTGTCCTCTGATGTAGAGTTTACTGTGATGTAGAGTGTCCTCTGATGTAGAGTGTCCTCTGATGTAGAGTGTCCTCTGATGTAGAGTTTACTGTGATGTAGAGTGTCCTCTGATGTAGAGTTTACTGTGATGTAGAGTGTCCTCTGATGTAGAGTGTCCTCTGATGTAGAGTGTCCTCTGATGTAGAGTGTCCTCTGATGTAGAGTGTCCTCTGATGTAGAGTTTACTGTGATGTAGAGTGTCCTCTGATGTAGAGTGTCCTCTGATGTAGAGTGTCCTCTGATGTAGAGTTTACTGTGATGTAGTGTAGTCTGATGTAGAGTAGAGTGTCCTCTGATGTAGAGTGTCCTCTGATGTAGAGTTTACTGTGATGTAGAGTGTCCTCTGATGTAGAGTGTCCTCTGATGTAGAGTGTCCTCTGATGTAGAGTTTACTGTGATGTAGAGTGTCCTCTGATGTAGAGTGTCCTCTGATGTAGAGTTTACTGTGATGTAGAGTGTCCTCTGATGTAGAGTGTCCTCTGATGTAGAGTTTACTGTGATGTAGAGTGTCCTCTGATGTAGAGTGTCCTCTGATGTAGAGTGTCCTCTGATGTAGAGTTTACTGTGATGTAGAGTGTCCTCTGATGTAGAGTGTCCTCTGATGTAGAGTTTACTGTGATGTAGAGTGTCCTCTGATGTAGAGTTTACTGTGATGTAGAGTGTCCTCTGATGTAGAGTGTCCTCTGATGTAGAGTGTCCTCTGATGTAGAGTTTACTGTGATGTAGAGTGTCCTCTGATGTAGAGTGTCCTCTGATGTAGAGTGTCCTCTGATGTAGAGTTTACTGTGATGTAGAGTGTCCTCTGATGTAGAGTTTACTGTGATGTAGAGTGTCCTCTGATGTAGAGTTTACTGTGATGTAGAGTGTCCTCTGATGTAGAGTGTCCTCTGATGTAGAGTGTCCTCTGATGTAGAGTGTCCTCTGATGTAGAGTTTACTGTGATGTAGAGTGTCCTCTGATGTAGAGTTTACTGTGATGTAGAGTGTCCTCTGATGTAGAGTTTACTGTGATGTAGAGTGTCCTCTGATGTAGAGTGTCCTCTGATGTAGAGTTTACTGTGATGTAGAGTGTCCTCTGATGTAGAGTGTCCTCTGATGTAGAGTTTACTGTGATGTAGAGTGTCCTCTGATGTAGAGTGTCCTCTGATGTAGAGTGTCCTCTGATGTAGAGTTTACTGTGATGTAGAGTGTCCTCTGATGTAGAGTGTACTGTGATGTAGAGTGTCCTCTGATGTAGAGTGTCCTCTGATGTAGAGTGTCCTCTGATGTAGAGTGTCCTCTGATGTAGAGTTTACTGTGATGTAGAGTGTCCTCTGATGTAGAGTTTACTGTGATGTAGAGTGTCCTCTGATGTAGAGTTTACTGTGATGTAGAGTGTCCTCTGATGTAGAGTGTCCTCTGATGTAGAGTTTACTGTGATGTAGAGTGTCCTCTGATGTAGAGTGTCCTCTGATGTAGAGTGTCCTCTGATGTAGAGTGTCCTCTGATGTAGAGTTTACTGTGATGTAGAGTGTCCTCTGATGTAGAGTTTACTGTGATGTAGAGTGTCCTCTGATGTAGAGTGTCCTCTGATGTAGAGTTTACTGTGATGTAGAGTGTCCTCTGATGTAGAGTGTCCTCTGATGTAGAGTGTCCTCTGATGTAGAGTGTCCTCTGATGTAGAGTTTACTGTGATGTAGAGTGTCCTCTGATGTAGAGTGTCCTCTGATGTAGAGTTTACTGTGATGTAGAGTGTCCTCTGATGTAGAGTGTCCTCTGATGTAGAGTTTACTGTGATGTAGAGTGTCCTCTGATGTAGAGTGTCCTCTGATGTAGAGTGTCCTCTGATGTAGAGTGTACTCTGATGTAGAGTGATGTACTGTGATGTAGAGTGTCCTCTGTGATGTAGAGTGTACTCTGATGTAGAGTGTCCTCTGATGTAGAGTTTACTGTGATGTAGAGTGTCCTCTGATGTGACTGTAGAGTGTCCTCTGATGTAGAGTTTACTGTGATGTAGAGTGTCCTCTGATGTAGAGTGTCCTCTGATGTAGAGTTTACTGTGATGTAGAGTGTCCTCTGATGTAGAGTTTACTGTGATGTAGAGTGTCCTCTGATGTAGAGTGTCCTCTTATGTAGAGTGTCCTCTGATGTAGAGTTTACTGTGATGTAGAGTGTCCTCTGATGTAGAGTTTACTGTGATGTAGTGTCCTCTGATGTAGAGTTTACTGTGATGTAGAGTGTCCTCTGATGTAGAGTTTACTGTGATGTAGAGTGTCCTCTGATGTAGAGTGTCCTCTGATGTAGAGTGTCCTCTGATGTAGAGTTTACTGTGATGTAGAGTGTCCTCTGATGTAGAGTTTACTGTGATGTAGAGTGTCCTCTGATGTAGAGTGTCCTCTGATGTAGAGTGTCCTCTGATGTAGAGTTTACTGTGATGTAGAGTGTCCTCTGATGTAGAGTTTACTGTGATGTAGAGTGTCCTCTGATGTAGAGTTTACTGTGATGTAGAGTGTCCTCTGATATAGAGTGTCCTCTGATGTAGAGTGTCCTCTGATGTAGAGTGTCCTCTTATGTAGAGTTTACTGTGATGTAGAGTGTCCTCTGATGTAGAGTTTACTGTGATGTAGAGTGTCCTCTGATGTAGAGTGTCCTCTGATGTAGAGTGTCCTCTTATGTAGAGTTTACTGTGATGTAGAGTGTCCTCTGATGTAGAGTTTACTGTGATGTAGAGTGTCCTCTGATGTAGAGTTTACTGTGATGCAGAGTGTCCTCTGATGTAGAGTTTACTGTGATGTAGAGTTTACTGTGATGTAAAGTGTCCTCTGATGTAGAGTGTCCTCTGATGTAGAGTGTCCTCTGATGTAGAGTTTACTGGGACGTAGAGTGTCCTCTGATGTAGAGTTTACTGTGATGTAGAGTTTACTGTGATGTAAAGTGTCCTCTGATGTAGAGTGTCCTCTGATGTAGAGTGTCCTCTGATGTAGAGTTTACTGGGACGTAGAGTGTCCTCTGATGTAGAGTTTACTTTGATGTAGAGTGTCCTCTGATGTAGAGTGTCCTCTGATGTAGAGTGTCCTCTGATGTAGAGTGTCCTCTGATGTAGAGTGTCCTCTGATGTAGAGTTTACTGTGATGTAGTGTCCTCTGATGTAGAGTTTACTGTGATGTAGAGTGTCCTCTGATGTAGAGTTTACTGTGATATAGAGTGTCCTCTGATGTAGAGTGTCCTTTGATGTAGAATGTCCTCTGATGTAGAGTGTCCTCTGATGTAGAGTGTCCTCTGATGTAGAGTGTCCTCTGATGTAGAGTTTACTGTGATGTAGAGTGTCCTCTGATGTAGAGTGTCCTCTGATGTAGAGTGTTCTCTGATGTAGAGTTTACTGTGATGTAGAGTGTCCTCTGATGTAGAGTGTCCTCTGATGTAGAGTTTACTGTGATGTAGAGTGTCCTCTGATGTAGAGTGTCCTCTGATGTAGAGTGTCCTCTGATGTAGAGTTTACTGTGATGTAGAGTGTCCTCTGATGTAGAGTTTACTGTGATGTAGAGTGTCCTCTGATGTAGAGTGTCCTCTGATGTAGAGTTTACTGTGATGTAGAGTGTCCTCTGATGTAGAGTGTCCTCTGATGTAGAGTGTCCTCTGATGTAGAGTTTACTGTGATGTAGAGTGTCCTCTGATGTAGAGTGTCCTCTGATGTAGAGTTTACTGTGATGTAGAGTGTCCTCTGATGTAGAGTGTCCTCTGATGTAGAGTGTCCTCTGATGTAGAGTGTCCTCTGATGTAGAGTGTCCTCTGATGTAGAGTGTCCTCTGATGTAGAGTGTCCTCTGATGTAGAGTGTCCTCTGATGTAGAGTGTCCTCTGATGTAGAGTGTCCTCTGATGTAGAGTGTCCTCTGATGTAGAGTGTCCTCTGATGTAGAGTGTCCTCTGATGTAGAGTTTACTGTGATGTAGAGTGTCCTCTGATGTAGAGTGTCCTCTGATGTAGAGTTTACTGTGATGTAGAGTGTCCTCTGATGTAGAGTGTCCTCTGATGTAGAGTGTCCTCTGATGTAGAGTGTCCTCTGATGTAGAGTTTACTGTGATGTAGAGTGTCCTCTGATGTAGAGTGTCCTCTGATGTAGAGTTTACTGTGATGTAGAGTGTCCTCTGATGTAGAGTGTCCTCTGATGTAGAGTTTACTGTGATGTAGAGTGTCCTCTGATGTAGAGTGTCCTCTGATGTAGAGTGTCCTCTGATGTAGAGTGTCCTCTTATGTAGAGTTTACTGTGATGTAGAGTGTCCTCTGATGTAGAGTTTACTGTGATGCAGAGTGTCCTCTGATGTAGAGTGTCCTCTGATGTAGAGTTTACTGTGATGTAGAGTGTCCTCTGATGTAGAGTGTCCTCTGATGTAGAGTGTCCTCTGATGTAGAGTTTACTGTGATGTAGAGTGTCCTCTGATGTAGAGTTTACTGTGATGCAGAGTGTCCTCTGATGTAGAGTGTCCTCTGATGTAGAGTTTACTGTGATGTAGAGTGTCCTCTGATGTAGAGTGTCCTCTGATGTAGAGTGTCCTCTGATGTAGAGTGTCCTCTGATGTAGAGTTTACTGTGATGTAGAGTGTCCTCTGATGTAGAGTGTCCTCTGATGTAGAGTGTCCTCTGATGTAGAGTTTACTGTGATGTAGAGTGTCCTCTGATGTAGAGTGTCCTCTGATGTAGAGTGTCCTCTGATGTAGAGTGTCCTCTGATGTAGAGTTTACTGTGATGTAGAGTGTCCTCTGATGTAGAGTTTACTGTGATGTAGAGTGTCCTCTGATGTAGAGTTTACTGTGATGTAGAGTGTCCTCTGATGTAGAGTGTCCTCTGATGTAGAGTGTCCTCTGATGTAGAGTTTACTGTGATGTAGAGTGTCCTCTGATGTAGAGTTTACTGTGATGTAGAGTGTCCTCTGATGTAGAGTGTCCTCTGATGTAGAGTGTCCTCTGATGTAGAGTGTCCTCTGATGTAGAGTTTACTGTGATGTAGAGTGTCCTGATGTAGAGCTGATGTAGAGTGTCCTCTGATGTAGAGTTTACTGTGATGTAGAGTGTCCTCTGATGTAGAGTTTACTGTGATGTAGAGTGTCCTCTGATGTAGAGTTTACTGTGATGTAGAGTGTCCTCTGATGTAGAGTTTACTGTGATGTAGAGTGTCCTCTGATGTAGAGTTTACTGTGATGTAGAGTGTCCTCTGATGTAGAGTTTACTGTGATGTAGAGTGTCCTCTGATGTAGAGTTTACTGTGATGTAGAGTGTCCTCTGATGTAGAGCTTACTGTGATGTAGAGTGTCCTCTGATGTAGAGTGTCCTCTGATGTAGAGTGTCCTCTGATGTAGAGTGTCCTCTGATGTAGAGTTTACTGTGATGTAGAGTGTACTCTGATGTAGAGTTTACTGTGATGTAGAGTGTCCTCTGATGTAGAGTTTACTGTGATGTAGAGTGTCCTCTGATGTAGAGTTTACTGTGATGTAGAGTGTCCTCTGATGTAGAGTGTCCTCTGATGTAGAGTGTTCTCTGATGTAGAGTTTACTGTGATGTAGAGTGTCCTCTGATGTAGAGTGTCCTCTGATGTAGAGTGTCCTCTGATGTAGAGTTTACTGTGATGTAGAGTGTCCTCTGATGTAGAGTGTCCTCTGATGTAGAGTGTCCTCTGATGTAGAGTGTCCTCTGATGTAGAGTGTCCTCTGATGTAGAGTGTCCTCTGATGTAGAGTGTCCTCTGATGTAGAGTGTCCTCTGATGTAGAGTTTACTGTGATGTAGAGTGTCCTCTGATGTAGAGTGTCTTCTGATGTAGAGTGTCCTTTGATGTAGAGTGTCCTCTGATGTAGAGTGTCCTCTGATGTAGAGTGTCCTCCCATGTAGAGTTTACTGTGATGTAGAGTGTCCTCTGATGTAGAGTTTACTGTGATGTAGAGTGTCCTCTGATGTAGAGTGTCCTCTGATGTAGAGTTTACTGTGATGTAGAGTGTCCTCTGATGTAGAGTGTCCTCTGATGTAGAGTGTCCTCTGATGTAGAGTTTACTGTGATGTAGAGTGTCCTCTGATGTAGAGTGTCCTCTGATGTAGAGTTTACTGTGATGTAGAGTGTCCTCTGATGTAGAGTGTCCTCTGATGTAGAGTGTCCTATGATGTAGAGTGTCCTCTGATGTAGAGTGTCCTCTGATGTAGAGTGTCCTCTGATGTAGAGTGTCCTCTGATGTAGAGTGTCCTCTTATGTAGAGTTTACTGCGATGTAGAGTGTCCTCTGATGTAGAGTGTCCTCTGATGTAGAGTGTCCTCTGATGTAGAGTTTACTGTGATGTAGAGTGTCCTCTGATGTAGAGTGTCCTCTGATGTAGAGTTTACTGTGATGTAGAGTGTCCTCTGATGTAGAGTGTCCTCTGATGTAGAGTTTACTGTGATGTAGAGTGTCCTCTGATGTAGAGTGTCCTCTGATGTAGAGTGTCCTCTGATGTAGAGTGTCCTCTTATGTAGAGTTTACTGTGATGTAGAGTGTCCTCTGATGTAGAGTTTACTGTGATGTAGAGTGTCCTATGATGTAGAGTGTCCTCTGATGTAGAGTGTCCTCTGATGTAGAGTTTACTGTGATGTAGAGTGTCCTCTGATGTAGAGTGTCCTCTGATGTAGAGTTTACTGTGATGTAGAGTGTCCTCTGATGTAGAGTTTACTGTGATGTGGAGTGTCCTCTGATGTAGAGTTTACTGTGATGTAGAGTGTCCTCTGATGTAGAGTTTACTGTGATGTGGAGTGTCCTCTGATGTAGAGTGTCCTCTGATGTAGAGTTTACTGTGATGTAGAGTGTCCTCTGATGTAGAGTGTCCTCTGATGTAGTGTGTCCTCTGATGTAGAGTGTCCTCTGATGTAGAGTTTACTGTGATGTAGAGTGTCCTCTGATGTAGAGTTTACTGTGATGTAGAGTGTCCTCTGATGTAGTGTGTCCTCTGATGTAGAGTGTCCTCTGATGTAGAGTTTACTGTGATGTAGAGTGTCCTCTGATGTAGAGTGTCCTCTGATGTAGAGTGTCCTCTGATGTAGAGTTTACTGTGATGTAGAGTGTCCTCTGATGTAGAGTGTCCTCTGATGTAGAGTTTACTGTGATGTAGAGTGTCCTCTGATGTAGAGTGTCCTCTGATGTAGAGTGTCCTCTGATGTAGAGTTTACTGTGATGTAGAGTGTCCTCTGATGTAGAGTGTCCTCTGATGTAGTGTGTCCTCTGATGTAGAGTTTACTGTGATGTAGAGTGTCCTCTGATGTAGAGTTTACTGTGATGTAGAGTGTCCTCTGATGTAGAGTGTCCTCTGATGTAGAGTTTACTGTGATGTAGAGTGTCCTCTGATGTAGAGTTTACTGTGATGTAGAGTGTCCTCTGATGTAGAGTGTCCTCTGATGTAGAGTGTCCTCTGATGTAGAGTTTACTGTGATGTAGAGTGTCCTCTGATGTAGAGTTTACTGTGATGTAGAGTGTCCTCTGATGTAGAGTGTCCTCTGATGTAGAGTTTACTGTGATGTAGAGTGTCCTCTGATGTAGAGTGTCCTCTGATGTAGAGTGTCCTCTGATGTAGAGTGTCCTCTGATGTAGAGTTTACTGTGATGTAGAGTGTCCTCTGATGTAGAGTGTCCTCTGATGTAGAGTGTCCTCTGATGTAGAGTTTACTGTGATGTAGAGTGTCCTCTGATGTAGAGTGTCCTCTGATGTAGAGTGTCCTCTGATGTAGAGTGTCCTCTGATGTAGAGTTTACTGTGATGTAGAGTGTCCTCTGATGTAGAGTTTACTGTGATGTAGAGTGTCCTCTGATGTAGAGTTTACTGTGATGTAGAGTGTCCTCTGATGTAGAGTGTCCTCTGATGTAGAGTGTCCTCTGATGTAGAGTTTACTGTGATGTAGAGTGTCCTCTGATGTAGAGTTTACTGTGATGTAGAGTGTCCTCTGATGTAGAGTGTCCTCTGATGTAGAGTGTCCTCTGATGTAGAGTGTCCTCTGATGTAGAGTGTCCTCTGATGTAGAGTGTCCTCTGATGTAGAGTGTCCTCTGATGTAGAGTTTACTGTGATGTAGAGTGTCCTCTGATGTAGAGTGTCCTCTGATGTAGAGTTTACTGTGATGTAGAGTGTCCTCTGATGTAGAGTTTACTGTGATGTAGAGTGTCCTCTGATGTAGAGTTTACTGTGATGTAGAGTGTCCTCTGATGTAGAGTTTACTGTGATGTAGAGTGTCCTCTGATGTAGAGTTTACTGTGATGTAGAGTGTCCTCTGATGTAGAGTTTACTGTGATGTAGAGTGTCCTCTGATGTAGAGTTTACTGTGATGTAGAGTGTCCTCTGATGTAGAGTTTACTGTGATGTAGAGTGTCCTCTGATGTAGAGTGTCCTCTGATGTAGAGTTTACTGTGATGTAGAGTGTCCTCTGATGTAGAGTTTACTGTGATGTAGAGTGTCCTCTGATGTAGAGTTTACTGTGATGTAGAGTGTCCTCTGATGTAGAGTTTACTGTGATGTAGAGTGTCCTCTGATGTAGAGTGTCCTCTGATGTAGAGTGTTCTCTGATGTAGAGTTTACTGTGATGTAGAGTGTCCTCTGATGTAGAGTGTCCTCTGATGTAGAGTGTCCTCTGATGTAGAGTTTACTGTGATGTAGAGTGTCCTCTGATGTAGAGTGTCCTCTGATGTAGAGTGTCCTCTGATGTAGAGTTTACTGTGATGTAGAGTGTCCTCTGATGTAGAGTGTCCTCTGATGTAGAGTGTCCTCTGATGTAGAGTGTCCTCTGATGTAGAGTGTCCTCTGATGTAGAGTTTACTGTGATGTAGAGTGTCCTCTGATGTAGAGTGTCTTCTGATGTAGAGTGTCCTTTGATGTAGAGTGTCCTCTGATGTAGAGTGTCCTCTGATGTAGAGTGTCCTCCGATGTAGAGTTTACTGTGATGTAGAGTGTCCTCTGATGTAGAGTTTACTGTGATGTAGAGTGTCCTCTGATGTAGAGTGTCCTCTGATGTAGAGTTTACTGTGATGTAGAGTGTCCTCTGATGTAGAGTGTCCTCTGATGTAGAGTTTACTGTGATGTAGAGTGTCCTCTGATGTAGAGTGTCCTCTGATGTAGAGTTTACTGTGATGTAGAGTGTCCTCTGATGTAGAGTGTCCTCTGATGTAGAGTGTCCTCTGATGTAGAGTGTCCTCTGATGTAGAGTGTCCTCTGATGTAGAGTGTCCTATGATGTAGAGTGTCCTCTGATGTAGAGTGTCCTCTGATGTAGAGTGTCCTGTCCTCTGATGTAGTGTGTCCTCTGATGTAGAGTGTCCTCTGATGTAGAGTGTCCTCTGATGTAGAGTGTCCTCTGATGTAGAGTGTCCTCTGATGTAGAGTTTACTGTGATGTAGAGTGTCCTCTGATGTAGAGTGTCCTCTGATGTAGAGTGTCCTCTGATGTAGAGTTTACTGTGATGTAGAGTGTCCTCTGATGTAGAGTTTCCTCTCATGTAGAGTGTCCTCTGATGTAGAGTTTACTGTGATGTAGAGTGTCCTCTGATGTAGAGTTTCCTCTGATGTAGAGTTTACTGTGATGTAGAGTGTCCTCTGATGTAGAGTTTCCTCTGATGTAGAGTGTCCTCTGATGTAGAGTGTCCTCTGATGTAGAGTGTCCTCTGATGTAGAGTGTCCTCTGATGTAGAGTGTCCTCTGATGTAGAGTGTCCTCTGATGTAGAGTGTCCTCTGATGTAGAGTGTCCTCTGATGTAGAGTTTACTGTGATGTAGAGTGTCCTCTGATGTAGAGTGTCCTCTGATGTAGAGTTTACTGTGATGTAGAGTGTCCTCTGATGTAGAGTTTACTGTGATGTAGAGTGTCCTCTGATGTAGAGTTTACTGTGATGTAGAGTGTCCTCTGATGTAGAGTTTACTGTGATGTAGAGTGTCCTCTGATGTAGAGTGTCCTCTGATGTAGAGTTTACTGTGATGTAGAGTGTCCTCTGATGTAGAGTGTCCTCTGATGTAGAGTGTCCTCTGATGTAGAGTGTCCTCTGATGTAGAGTGTGATGTAGAGTGTCCTCTGATGTAGAGTTTACTGTGATGTAGAGTGTCCTCTGATGTAGAGTTTACTGTGATGTAGAGTGTCCTCTGATGTAGAGTGTCCTCTGATGTAGAGTGTCCTCTGATGTAGAGTTTACTGTGATGTAGAGTGTCCTCTGATGTAGAGTGTCCTCTGATGTAGAGTGTCCTCTGATGTAGAGTGTCCTCTGATGTAGAGTTTACTGTGATGTAGAGTGTCCTCTGATGTAGAGTTTACTGTGATGTAGAGTGTCCTCTGATGTAGAGTGTACTCTGATGTAGAGTGTCCTCTGATGTAGAGTGTACGGTGGTGTAGAGGTTCCTCTGATGTAGAGTTTACTGTGATGTAGAGTGTCCTCTGATGTAGAGTTTACTGTGATGTAGAGTGTCCTCTGATGTAGAGTTTACTGTGATGTAGAGTGTCCTCTGATGTAGAGTGTCCTCTGATGTAGAGTTTACTGTGATGTAGAGTGTCCTCTGATGTAGAGTTTACTGTGATGTAGAGTGTCCTCTGATGTAGAGTGTCCTCTGATGTAGAGTTTACTGTGATGTAGAGTGTCCTCTGATGTAGAGTTTACTGTGATGTAGAGTGTCCTCTGATGTAGAGTTTACTGTGATGTAGAGTGTCCTCTGATGTAGAGTTTACTGTGATGTAGAGTGTCCTCTGATGTAGAGTTTACTGTGATGTAGAGTGTCCTCTGATGTAGAGTGTCCTCTGATGTAGAGTTAACTGTGATGTAGAGTGTCCTCTGATGTAGAGTGTCCTCTGATGTAGAGTGTCCTCTGATGTAGAGTGTCCTCTGATGTAGAGTGTCCTCTGATGTAGAGTGTGCTCTGATGTAGAGTTAACTGTGATGTAGAGTGTCCTCTGATGTAGAGTGTCCTCTGATGTAGAGTGTCCTCTGATGTAGAGTTTACTGTGATGTAGAGTGTCCTCTGATGTAGAGTGTCCTCTGATGTAGAGTGTCCTCTGATGTAGAGTTTACTGTGATGTAGAGTTTACTGTGATGTAGAGTGTCCTCTGATGTAGAGTGTCCTCTGATGTAGAGTTTACTGTGATGTAGAGTGTCCTCTGATGTAGAGTTTCCTCTGATGTAGAGTTTACTGTGATGTAGAGTGTCCTCTGATGTAGAGTTTACTGTGATGTAGAGTTTACTGTGATGTAGAGTGTCCTCTGATGTAGAGTTTCCTCTGATGTAGAGTTTACTGTGATGTAGAGTGTCCTCTGATGTAGAGTTTCCTCTGATGTAGAGTTTACTGTGATGTAGAGTGTCCTCTGATGTAGAGTTTACTGTGATGTAGAGTGTCCTCTGATGTAGAGTGTCCTCTGATGTAGAGTGTCCTCTGATGTAGAGTTTACTGTGATGTAGAGTGTCCTCTGATGTAGAGTGTCCTCTGATGTAGAGTGTCCTCTGATGTAGAGTTTACTGTGATGTAGAGTTTACTGTGATGTAGAGTGTCCTCTGACGTAGAGTGTCCTCTGATGTAGAGTTAACTGTGATGTAGAGTGTCCTCTGATGTAGAGTTTACTGTGATGTAGAGTGTCCTCTGACGTAGAGTGTCCTCTGATGTAGAGTTTACTGTGATGTAGAGTGTCCTCTGATGTAGAGTTTACTGTGATGTAGAGTTTACTGTGATGTAGAGTGTCCTCTGATGTAGAGTTTCCTCTGATGTAGAGTTTACTGTGATGTAGAGTGTCCTCTGATGTAGAGTTTCCTCTGATGTAGAGTTTACTGTGATGTAGAGTGTCCTCTGATGTAGAGTGTCCTCTGATGTAGAGTGTCCTCTGATGTAGAGTTTACTGTGATGTAGAGTTTACTGTGATGTAGAGTGTCCTCTGATGTAGAGTGTCCTCTGATGTAGAGTGTCCTCTGATGTAGAGTTTCCTCTGATGTAGAGTTTACTTTGATGAAGAGTGTCCTCTGATGTAGAGTTTACTGTGATGTAGAGTGTCCTCTGATGTAGAGTTTACTGTGATGTAGAGTGTCCTCTGATGTAGAGTTTACTGTGATGTAGAGTTTACTGTGATGTAGAGTTTACTGTGATGTAGAGTGTCCTCTGATGTAGAGTTTCCTCTGATGTAGAGTTTACTGTGATGTAGAGTGTCCTCTGATGTAGAGTTTCCTCTGATGTAGAGTTTACTGTGATGTAGAGTGTCCTCTGATGTAGAGTGTCCTCTGATGTAGAGTGTCCTCTGATGTAGAGTTTACTGTGATGTAGAGTTTACTGTGATGTAGAGTGTCCTCTGATGTAGAGTTTACTGTGATGTAGAGTGTCCTCTGATGTAGAGTGTCCTCTGATGTAGAGTGTCCTCTGATGTAGAGTGTCCTCTGATGTAGAGTGTCCTCTGATGTAGAGTTTACTGTGATGTAGAGTTTACTGTGATGTAGAGTTTACTGTGATGTAGAGTTAAGTGTGATGTAGAGTCCCCTGTGATGTAGAGTTTTATGTGATGTAGAGTTAAGTGTGATGTAGAGTCCCCTGTGATGTAGAGTTTTATGTGATGTAGAGTTCTATGTGATGTAGAGTTCCCTTTGATGTAGAGTTCCCTGTTATGTAGAGTTCACTGTGATGTAGAGTTCCCTATGATGTAGAGTTCCCTGGGATGTAGAGTTCACTGTGATGTAGAGTTCTATGTGATGTAGAGTTCTATGTGATGTAGAGTTCCCTGTTATGTAGAGTTCACTGTGATGTAGAGTTCCCTGTGATGTAGAGTTCTATGTGATGTAGAGTTCTATGTGATGTAGAGTCCCCTGTGATGTAGAGTTCAATGTGATGTATAGTTCCCTGTGATGTAGAGTTCTCTCTGATGTAGAGTTCTCTGTGATGTAGAGTTCACTGTGATGTAGAGTTCTATGTGATGTAGAGTTCAATGTGATGTATAGTTCCCTGTGATGTAGAGTTCTCTCTGATGTAGAGTTCTCTGTGATGTAGAGTTCACTGTGATGTAGAGTTCCCTGTTATGTAGAGTTCACTGTGATGTAGAGTTCCCTGTGATGTAGAGTTCTATGTGATGTAGAGTTCTATGTGATGTAGAGTTCCCTTTGATGTAGAGTTCCCTGTTATGTAGAGTTCACTGTGATGTAGAGTTCCCTATGATGTAGAGTTCCCTGGGATGTAGAGTTCACTGTGATGTAGAGTTCTATGTGATGTAGAGTTCTATGTGATGTAGAGTTCCCTGTTATGTAGAGTTCACTGTGATGTAGAGTTCCCTGTGATGTAGAGTTCTCTGTGATGTAGAGTTCTATGTGATGTAGAGTTCTATGTGATGTAGAGTTCTCTGTGATGTAGAGTTCTCTGTGATGTAGAGTTCTATGTGATGTAGAGTTCAATGTGATGTATAGTTCCCTGTGATGTAGAGTTCTCTCTGATGTAGAGTTCTCTGTGATGTAGAGTTCACTGTGATGTAGAGTTCCCTGTTATGTAGAGTTCACTGTGATGTAGAGTTCCCTGTGATGTAGAGTTCTATGTGATGTAGAGTTCTATGTGATGTAGAGTTCCCTTTGATGTAGAGTTCCCTGTTATGTAGAGTTCACTGTGATGTAGAGTTCCCTATGATGTAGAGTTCCCTGGGATGTAGAGTTCACTGTGATGTAGAGTTCTATGTGATGTAGAGTTCTATGTGATGTAGAGTTCCCTGTTATGTAGAGTTCACTGTGATGTAGAGTTCCCTGTGATGTAGAGTTCTATGTGATGTAGAGTTCCCTTTAATGTAGAGTTCACTGTTGTAGAGTTCCCTGTGATGTAGAGTTCCCTGTGATGTAGAGTTCTATGTGATGTAGAGTCCCCTGTGATGTAGAGTTCACTGCGTTGTAGAGTTCACTGTGATGTAGAGTTCACTGTGTTGTAGAGTTCCCTGTGATGTAGAGTTCTCTGTGATGTAGAGTCACCTGTGATGTAGAGTTCTCTGTGATGTAGAGTTCACTTTGATGTAGAGTTCTCTGTGATGTAGAGTGCACTCTGGTGTAGAGTCCCCTGTGATGTAGAGTTCAATGTGATGTATAGTTCCCTGTGATGTAGAGTTCTCTCTGATGTAGAGTTCTCTGTGATGTAGAGTTCTCTGTGATGTAGAGTTCTATGTGATGTAGAGTTCTCTGTGATGTAGAGTTCACTGTAATGTAGAGTTCTCTGTGATGTAGAGTTCTCTGTGATGTAGAGTTCTCTGTGATGTAGAGTTCTCTGTGATGCAGAGTTCTCTGTGATGTAGAGTTCTCTGTGATGTAGAGTTCTCTGTGATGTAGAGTTCACTGTGATGTAGAGTTCTCTGTGATGTAGAGTTCTATGTGATGTAGAGTTCTCTGTGATGTAGAGTTCTCTGTGATGTAGAGTTCACTGTGATGTAGAGTTCACTGTGATGTAGAGTTCTCTGTGATGTAGAGTTCTCTGTGATGTAGAGTTCTCTGTGATGTAGAGTTCTCTGTGATGCAGAGTTCTCTGTGATGTAGAGTTCTCTGTGATGTAGAGTTCTCTGTGATGTAGAGTTCTCTGTGATGTAGAGTTCTCTGTGATGTAGAGTTCTCTGTGATGTAGAGTTCTCTGTGATGTAGAGTTCACTGTGATGTAGAGTTCTCTGTGATGTAGAGTTCTCTGTGATGTAGAGTTCTCTGTGATGTAGAGTTCTCTGTGATGTAGAGTTCTCTGTGATGTAGAGTTCACTGTGACGTAGAGTTCACTGCGATGTAGAGTTCTCTGTGATGTAGAGTTCTGACAGTTGTTGGAGGGCAGGTGTTGGAGGGCAGGTGTTGGAGGTCAGGTGTTGGAGGTCAGGTGTTGGAGGTCAGGTGTTGGAGGGCAGGTGTTGGAGGGCAGGTGTTGGAGGTCAGGTGTTGGAGGTCAGGTGTTGGAGGTCAGGTGTTGGAGGTCAGGTGTTGGAGGGCAGGTGTTGGAGGGCAGGTGTTGGAGGGCAGGTGTTCGAGGTCAGGTGTTGGAGGGCAGGTGTAGGAGGGCAGGTGTTGGAGGTCAGGTGTTGGAGGTCAGGTGTTGGAGGTCAGGTGTTGGAGGGCAGGTGTTGGAGGGCAGGTGTTGGAGGGCAGGTGTTGGAGGTCAGGTGTTGGAGGTCAGGTGTTGGAGGGCAGGTGTTGGAGGGCAGGTGTTGGAGGTCAGGTGTTGGAGGTCAGGTGTTGGAGGGCAGGTGTTGGAGGGCAGGTGTTGGAGGGCAAGTGTTGGAGGTCAGGTGTTGGAGGTCAGGTGTTGGAGGTCAGGTGTTGGAGGTCAGGTGTTGGAGGTCAGGTGTTGGAGGTCAGGTGTTGGAGGGCAGGTGTTGGAGGGCAGGTGTTGGAGGGCAAGTGTTGGAGGTCAGGTGTTGGAGGTCATGTGTTGGAGGGCAGGTGTTGGAGGTCAGGTGTTGGAGGGCAGGTGATGGAGGGCAGGTGTTGGAGGGCAGGTGATGGAGGGCAGGTGTTGGAGGGCAGGTGATGGAGGGCAGGTGATTGAGGGCAGGTGTTGGAGGGCAGGTGATGGAGGGCAGGTGATGGAGGGCAGGTGATTGAGGGCAGGTGTTGGAGGGCAGGTGATGGAGGGCAGGTGATGGAGGGCAGGTGATTGAGGGCAGGTGTTGGAGGGCAGGTGATGGAGGGCAGGTGATGGAGGGCAGGTGATGCAGGGCAGGTGATGGAGGGCAAGTGATGGAGGGCAAGTGATAGAGGGCAGGTGATGGAGGGCAGGTGATTGAGGGCAGGTGTTGGAGGGCAGGTGATGGAGGGCAGGTGATGGAGGGCAGGTGATGGAGGGCAAGTGATGGAGGGCAGGTGATGGAGGGCAGGTGATTGAGGGCAGGTGTTGGAGGGCAGGTGATGGAGGGCAGGTGATGGAGGGCAGGTGA
>NW_027195035.1:137500-177500 GCF_038502225.1 Cherax quadricarinatus
GTCTGCCTTTGAGTAGCTGTCTGTCTCTCATTGTCTGCCTTTGAGTGACTGTCTCTCAGTGTCTGCCTTTGAGTGGCTGTCTGTCTCTCAGTGTCTGCCTTTGAGTAGCTGTCTGTCTCTCAGTGTCTGCCTTTGAGTAGCTGTCTGTCTCTCAGTGTCTGCCTTTGAGTAGCTGTCTGTCTCTCAGTGTCTGCCTTTGAGTAGCTGTCTGTCTCTCAGTGTCTGCCTTTGAATAGCTGTCTGTCTCTCAGTGTCTGCCTTTGAGTGGCTGTCTGTCTCTCAGTGTCTGCCTTTGAGTAGCTGTCTGTCTCTCAGTGTCTGCCTTTGAGTAGCTGTCTGTCTCTCAGTGTCTGCCTTTGAGTAGCTGTCTGTCTCTCAGTGTCTGCCTTTGAGTAGCTGTCTGTCTCTCAGTGTCTGCCTTTGAATAGCTGTCTGTCTCTCAGTGTCTGCCTTTGAGTAGCTGTCTGTCTCTCAGTGTCTGCCTTTGAATAGCTGTCTGTCTCTCAGTGTCTGCCTTTGAGTAGCTGTCTGTCTCTCAGTGTCTGCCTTTGAGTAGCTGTCTGTCTCTCAGTGTCTGTCTTTGAGTGGCTGTCTGACTCTCAGTGTCTGTCTTTGAGTGGCTGTCTGACTCTCAGTGTCTGCCTTTGAGTAGCTGTCTGTCTCTCAGTGTCTGCCTTTGAGTAGCTGTCTGACTCTCAGTGTCTGTCTTTGAGTGGCTGTCTGACTCTCAGTGTCTGTCTTTGAGTGACTGTCTCTCAGTGTCTGCCTTTGAGTAGCTGTCTGTCTCTCAGTGTCTGCCTTTGAGTAGCTGTCTGACTCTCAGTGTCTGCCTTTGAGTAGCTGTCTGACTCTCAGTGTCTGCCTTTGAGTAGCTGTCTGACTCTCAGTGTCTGCCTTTGAGTAGCTGTCTGTCTCTCAGTGTCTGCCTTTGAGTAGCTGTCTGACTCTCAGTGTCTGCCTTTGAGTAGCTGTCTGTCTCTCAGTGTCTGCCTTTGAGTAGCTGTCTGACTCTCAGTGTCTGTCTTTGAGTGGCTGTCTGACTCTCAGTGTCTGCCTTTGAGTAGCTGTCTGTCTCTCAGTGTCTGTCTCTCAGTGTCTGCCTTTGAGCGGCTGTCTGTCTCTCAGTGTCTGCCTTTGAGTAGCTGTCTGTCTCTCAGTGTCTGTCTTTGAGTGACTGTCTCTCAGTGTCTGCCTTTGAGTAGCTGTCTGTCTCTCAGTGTCTGTCTCTAAGTGTCTGTCCTTGAGTGGCTGTCTGTCTCTCAGTGTCTGCCTTTGAGTAGCTGTCTGTCTCTCAGTGTCTGCCTTTGAGTAGCTGTCTGTCTCTCAGTGTCTGTCTTTGAGTAGCTGTCTGTCTCTGAGTGTCTGTCTTTGAGTGGCTGTCTGTCTCTGAGTGTCTGTCTCTGAGTACCTTTCTGTCTCTGAAGCGCCGCTTTTCGGTTACGCTGCTGCTGCTGCCGCTGCTGCTGCTGCCATGTTGCCAGCGCGGTGCCGCTGCTGTTGCTGTTGTTGGGCGCTCGCCGTTGCCGCTGCTGCTGCCGCTGCTGCTGCTGGGCAGCGCTGCTTGGCAGCGCTGCTGCTGTTGCGCAGCCGTTGTTGTTGCTAGCACGCTGCTGTTGCTGAGCTAAGCAAGGTTAGCTGCTGCTGCTGCTGCTGCTGCTGCCGCTGCTGCCGCTGTTGCGTTGCCGGCTGCCGCTGCTGCCGTTGCGCTGCCAGCAGCCAAGCTGTTGCTGCCGCCGCCGCCGCTGCCGTTGTTGCCGCCAGCGCTGCCGCTGCTGCCGTTGTTAAGGCGCGCCGCCGTTGCTGCTGTTGCTGTTGCTGCCGCCGCCGTTGCTGCCGCTGCTGCTGCTGTTGCTGCGCTGCCGCTGCTGCTGCTGCTGCTGTTGTTGCTTGCTGTTGTTGCTGTTGCTAAGCGTTGCTGCTGCTGTTGCTGTTGTTGCTGCCACTGCTGCTGCTTGCTGCTGCTGCTGCTGCTGCCAAACAGCAGCTGCTGCTGCCGTTGTTGGTTGCCGCTGCTGTTGCTGCTGCTGGTTGTTGCGCCGCTGCTGCTGCTGTTGTTGCTGCTGCTGCTGCTGCTGGCAGCTGCTGTTGTTGTTGCTGCTGTTGCTACAGCAGCAGCGTTGCTGCTGCTGCTGCTGCCAACCGTTAAGCAAGCTGCCATGTTGTTACTGTTGAAGTAGCGCTGCGTTGCTGCAAGTGTTGCCGCTGCTGGTTAAACAGCAGCGTTGCTGCTGCTGTTGCTGCTGTTGGCAGCAAGCTGTTGTTGCGTTGCTGTTGCTGCTTGTTGTTGTTACAGCAGCAGTTGTTGCTGCGTTACAGCAGCGCCGCGTTGCTGTTGCTGCTGCCGCGTTGCCAACCGTTATGTTGCTGCGCCAGCGCTATAGCAGCAAAGCAGCAGCATATAAGCGCGTTGTTGTTACAGCATGCCAAGCGCTGCTGCTATAAATGTTGCTGCTGCTGCTGCTGCCAACCACAGTGAGCAGCGTGCTGTTGCTGCTGCTGCTGCTGGGCGCTGCTGTTGCTGCCGCCAGCTGCCGCCGTTGCTGCCGCCGCGCGCGTTGCTGCTGCTGCTGGCCGCCAGCGCTGCTGCCGCGTAAGCTGCCGCTGGCAGCCGCTGCCGCTGCTGCGCCGTTGCTGCCGTTGCGCCGCTGGTGCCGCCGCGCGCCGCCGCTGCTGCCGTTGCCGCCGTTGCCGTTGCTGTTGCTGCCGCCGTTGTTGGGCTTGTTGCGTTGCCGCTGGCCAGCGCCGGGCCAAGCAGCGCAGCAGCGTTGCTGTTGCTGCTGCCGTTGCGCTGCCGCTGCTGTTGCTGCGCCGTTGCTGTTCGCCGCCGCAGCCACGCCAGCGCCGCTGCCGGCTGCTGCCGCCGTTGTTGCCGGCGTGCCGCCAGCGTTGCTGCCGCTGCTGCTGCTGCTGTTGCTGCTGCTGCTGCTGGCGCGCTGCTGCCAGCAGCCGTTGCTGCTGCTGTTAGCTGCGTCGCCAGCAGCGTTGCCGTTGCTGTTGCTGCTAAGCAGCTGCCGCTGCCGCTGCTGCTGTTGCTGTTGCTGCTGCCAGCGTTGTTGTTGCCGTTGCCGCCGCTGCCGTTGTTGTTGGTAGCTGTTGTTGTTGCTGCTGCCGTTGCTGCTGTTGCTGCTGCCGGGTTGTTGTTGTTGCCAGCGTTTGTTGCTTGCTGGCGCTGTGTTGCCGTTAAGTGTTGCTTGCCAGGCTGCTGTTGCCGTTGCCGTTGCTAGCTGCTGCAGCGCTGCTGCTGCTGCTGGGTTGTTGCTGTTGTTAAGCTGCTGCTGCCGGTTGCTGCTGCCAGCAGCTGCTGCCTGCTGCCAGCAGCGTTGCCAGCGCGCCGCTGCCGTTGTTGGCAGCCGTTGCTGTTGCTGCCGTCGCCGCGCGCCAGCAGCAAGGCTGCTGCTGCTGCTGTTGCTGCCAGCAGCCGCCGCCGCCGTTGCCGTTACAGCAGCAGCTGCTGCCGCTGTTGCCGCGCAGCTGCCGCTGCCGCTGCGCTGCCGCGCCGCTGGCCGCTGCTGCGCGCTGCTGCTGCTGCCGCGGCGCCAGCAGCAGCTGCTGCTGCCGCTGCTGCTGCTGGCGCCAGCCGCGCTGCCGTTGCGCTGCCGTTGCTGCTGCTGCTGCCGCTGGCGCTGCTGCTGCCGTTGCTGCTAGCAGCTGCCGCTGCCGCTGCTGCTGCTGCTGCTGTTGTTGGCGCAGCCGTTGCTGCTGCTGTTAAGCGCATAAGCGCAGCAAGTGTTGCTGCTGCCGTTGCCGCCGTTGCCGCTGCTGCTGCTGGTTGGCAGTTGCCAGCAGCGCCGCCTGCCGGCAATGCAGCGCTGCTGCTGCCAGCAGCGTTGCCGCTGCTGCTGCGCTGCTAAGCTGCTGTTGCTGTTGTTGTTGCCGCGCCGTTGCTGCTGCTGCTGCTGTTAGCAGCAGCGCTGGCAGCATGCTGCTGCAGTTGCCAAATCGGTTGTTGCCGTTGCCAACAGCAGGCCATAGCCTGTTGGGCTGTTACAGCGCCGTTGCTTGCCAAACAGCAGTGAATATTGTTGCTCAGCAGCCGCAGGCACGCGTTGCCGCAGCGTTGCGCTGCCAAACAGCGTGGTTGCGTTGCTTGCCGCTGCCGCGTTGGCAGCGTTGCCGGGTTGCTGTTGGCCGCTGCTGCCGCTGCCAGCAGCGGCTGCCGCTGCTGGCGCGCCGCCGCCGGCAAATGGTTGCTGCCGCTGCTGCCGGCTGCCGCTGTTGCCAGTTAACCGTTGCTGCTGGCTGCCGTTGCCGCCAGCGCCGCTGCTGCTGCCAACCGTTGCTGCCGCCGTTGCTGCCGTCGCCGCCGGCTGCTGCTGCCGCCGCAGCCGCTGCTGTTGCTGGCTGCCGTTGCCGCTGGCAGCGCCGCGCCGCCGTGGCAGCGTTGCCGTTAGCCAGCGCTGTTGCGCCGTTGTTTAGTTGTTGCCGCGTTGCCGCTGCTGCTAAGCCAGCTGCCGCCGCGCGTTGCTGTTGCTGCTGTTGTTGCTTGCAAGCGTTAGTTGCTGCTGCTGCCGCGCAGCGCGTTGCCGTTGCTGCTGCTGCTGCTGCCTCGTTGCTGCCAAACAGCAGCGTTGCCAAGCGTTGCTGTTGCCGGTTGCTGCTGCTGCTGCCGCTGCTGTTGGTATGTTGCTGCTGCTGTTGTTGCCGTTGTTGTTGCTGCCGTTAGCAGCGTGCCAAATGTTGCTGCTACAAGCGCTGCAGCCAGCTGTTGCTGCTAAGCAAAGGCAAACAGCAAGCTGCTGGTTGTTAGCTGCCGTTAGCGTTGCTGCTGCTGCTGCTAGCGTTGCTGCTGCTGCTGGCGCCGTTGCTGTTGCTGGGTTGCTAGCATGTTGCAGTTGCTGTTGCTGCTGCTGCTACTTGCCGTTGCTGTTGCCGTTGCCGCCAAGCTGTTGTTGCTGCTGTTAAGCTGCCGCTACGCGCGTTGCCGCGTTGCTGTTGCTGCTGCCGTTGCCGCTGCTGGCACGTTGCCGCAGCGTTGGTTGCTGCTGCGCCATGTTGCCGTTGCCATAAGCTGCCGCTGCTGCTGCCGCTGCTGTTGCTGCCGCCGCCGCTAAGCTGCTGCTGCCGCGCTGCTCGCCATTGCTGTTGCGCTGCCAGCTGCCGGTTGTTGCCATAAGCGTTGCTGCTGCCAGCAGCCATAAGGCTGCTGTTGCTGTTGGGCCAAGCCGTTGTTGTTGCGTTGCCAGCTAAGGCTGCTGCTGTTGCTGCCGCTGCTGCTGCCGGTTGCTGTTGCGCTGTTGCCGCTGCTGCTGCTGCTGGCAGCGCGCTAAGCGCAGCTGCTGCGTTGCCGTGCTGTTAAGCTGTTGCTGCTGTTGCTGCTGCTGCTGTTGCTGCTGCTGCCAGCTGCTGCTGCCGCTGTTGCGTTGCTGCTGCTGCTGTTGCCAAGCGCGTTGCCGCGCTGCTGCTGTTGGTTAAGCGTTGCGCCACGGCGCCGCCGTTGCTGCTGCTGCTGGGCGCTGCCGCTGTTGCTGCCGTTGCTGCTGCTGGCAGCAGCTGCTGCCGTTAAGCCGTTGTTGCGTTGCTGCGCTGCTGCTGCGCGCGCGCAGCTGCTGCCGCTGCTGTTGTTGTTGTCGTCGCCGCTGTTGCAGCCATGCTGCTGTTGTTGCCGTTGACCGTTGCTGCTGCCACTGCTGGCAGCCGTTGCTGCCATGCGCGCGCCGCCGCTATGCTGCCGCTGCCGCTGCGCTGCTGCCGTTGCTGCTGCTGCTGTTGCCGCCGCTGCTGTTGTTGTTGCGCTGCTGCCGTTGCCAAACGCTGCTGCCAAACAGCACAGCAGCGTGCCGCTGCTGCTGCTGCTGCTGCATAAGCGCCGCTGCTGCTGCTGTTGCAGCTGTCAGTTGCCGCTGCTGCTGCTGTTGCTGCCGCTGTTGTGCTGCCAAACAAGTGCTGCTGCCGCTGCTGCTGCTGTTACAGCCGTTAGTTAAGCGGTTGCTGCTGCTGCTGCCAAACGTTGCAGTTGTTGCTGCTGGTTGCTGCTGCTGTTGTTCGGCTGTTGCTGCCGTTGTTAACAGCATATTGCTGCCAGCGCTGCGCTGCACAGCGTTGCGCTGCTGCTAAGCCGTTGCTGTTGTTGTTGCTGCTGTTGCCGCAGCTGCTGCTGTTGGCGTTGCTGTTGCCGCGTTGTTGCCAGTTCATGAGCGTTGCTGCTGCCGCTGCTACGCTGGGTTGCTGTTAAAAGCAATCGTTGCCAGTTGCTGCTGCTGCTGCTGTTGCTGCTGCTGTTGCTGTTGCTGTTAAGGTTGCTGTTAAGCAGCAGCGTTGCTGCTACAGCGCACAAAGACCAGCTAAGTAAGCGTTGCTGCTGTTATGTTGGCTGTTGTTGCGCTGCTGCTGCTGCTGCTGCTGTTGCTGCTATGCTGCTACAGCAGCGTTGTTGTTAAGCAGCGCGTTGCTGCTGCTGTTACAGCAGCCGTTGCTGTTGCCAAACATGTTGCTGCCAAATTTGAGCAGCAGCAGCTGCTGCTGCTGCTGGTTGCCGTTGCATAGCGCTGCTGTTGCTGTTGCAGTGCTGTTGGCTGCCGGTTGCTGCTGCTGCGTTGCTGCTGCTGGCAGCGTTAAATCGTTAATGTTTGTTGTTGCGTGCCAGCAGTTGCTGCTGTTGTTGTTGTTGCGCTGCTGCTGCTGCTGCCAAACAAGCAGCAGCTGTTGTTGCGCAGTTAAGCTGCTGCTGGGTTGCAGCAGCGTTGCCGTTGCCAAACAGCAGCAGGTTGCTGCTGCTGCGTTGTTGGCGCAGCGTTGCTGTTGTTGCTGTTGCTGCTGTTGTTGTTGTTATTGTTGCCGCTGCTGCCGCCGCATGGTCACGTTGGGTTGAGCGCGCCAGTTACAGCACCAGCGTTGTTAAGCTGCTACAGCAAACAAGAGCAAATTGTTGTTGCCGCCGCTGCTGCTGCTGCGCCGCTAAGCAGCAGCAGCAGCGTTGCGCTGCTGCTGCTGCTGCTGCTGCTGCTGCCACCGGCGCAGCTGCTGCTGCTGCTGCTGCTGCTGTTGTTACAGCAACTGCTGCTGCTGCTGCCACCGCTGTTGCCAGCGCTGCAGCCGCCGCTGCTGGCTGCTGCGTTGCTGCTGCCGCTGTTGCGCAGCGCCGTTGCTGCCGCTGCTGCTGCTGCTGCTGTTAACTGTTGCTGCTGCTGCTGCTGCTGCTGCTGTTAGCACCAAATGCCGTTGTTGCCAAACAGCCGCTGCTACAGCAGCGCACCGGCTGCTGCTGCTGTTGCTGCGGCGTTGCTGCTGCCGTTGTTGGTTGCTGGTTGGTTGTTGCCGTTGCTGCTGCTGGGCAGCGTTGTTGCTGTTGTTGCTGCTGAGCAGCGCGCGCTGCTGCAGCAGCACCGTTAAGCAGCATGCCGTCATGTTGCTGCTGGCATAAGCAAGCGTTGCGCATTCGTTGCTGTTGTTGCCAAACGTTGCTGCTGTTAGTTGCTGCTGCTGCTGCTGCTAGCAGTTGCTGCTGGCGCAACTGTTGTTTTCGTTGAGCAACCAGCGTTGGCGTTGCTGTTAAGCAGCAACCGTTGCTGCTGCTGCCAAAACGTTGCTGCTGTTACAGCAGCGCACCGCTGCTGCTGCCAAACAGGCATCCGCGTTGCTGTTAGTGTTGTTGCAAGCAAGCCGTTGTTGCTGCTGCTGCTGCTGCTGCGCCAAATGCTGCTGCTGTTATAAGCGCAGCAGCGTTGCTGCTGCTGCTGCTGCTGCTGCTACAAACAGCAACGTTGCTGTTGAAGTTGCTGCTGCTGCTGCTAAATGTTGTTGTTAAACATAAGCGCGCCAAACAGCAGCCAAATACATGGTTAAGCAAACAAGCTGCCGTTGGCGTCGTCACCGTTGCTGTTAGCTGCTGCTGCTGCTACCGTTGCTGTTGTTATTGTCAGCTGTTGCTGTTGGTTGCTGCTGCTGTTGCTTGCTGCTGCTGCTGCTGCGCAACAGCAGCGTTCAGCAGCAGCAGCAGCAGCAGCAGCAGCAGTAGCAGCAGCAGTAGCAGCAGCAGTAGCAGCAGCAGCAGCAGCAGCAGCAGCAGCAGCAGCAACAGCAGCAGCAGCAGTAATAATAATAGTAATAATAATAGTGATAATGCTATTATCATTACTATTATTTAATAGGCAGGGAAGCGCTAAACCCACAGGGTCAGAGGGAGCGTAGAGACAATGTGCTTTGATCCGAGGCAAGGGCTGGGGCTGCTCTAACTCCCTGGATCAAAAGCCATTCATTCATTCATCCTTAATTATCAGTGAACCTCATATGGCAACATTTTGGCGCGCACTACCACGTGCCAGTGTTGCCAACTGTTCAGTATTATTAATAATTATTATTATTATATTATTATTATTATTATTATTATTAGTATCATTATAATAATAGCAATAATAATAGTAGTGATAATTATAAAGATAATTATAATTATTATAATTAATATAATAGTAATTACAATAATGAAAATAATGGTGATGTGGCAACACTTACGCGCGCGCCACGTGCCGAGTGTTGCCAGACCGTGAATAATTAATTACCGATTAATTACGGTAATTGTGTCTTAACTGGCTGACCTAGTAATTGTGCCAGGTCATAATTTGGTAGTTGAAGTGATTACTGAGGTAGTTAGTGTTGTGGTTGGGGGGGAGGGGAGGGGTAGTTAGTGGTAACAACCAGGTGGTGGTTGTTGGTGACTGTGTCAGTGTGGACACCTGTGTGGGGGACCAGGTGTTAGTGGACCAACTCTAGCACTCTTACTGCACTCTTACTACACTCTCCCACTCTTACTACACTCTCCCACTCTTACTGCACTCTCCCACTCTTACTGCACTCTCCCACTCTTACTGCAACCTCTCACTCTTACTGCACTCTCCCACTCTTACTGCACTCTCCCACTCTTACTGCAACCTCTCACTCTTACTGCACTCTCCCACTCTTACTGCAACCTCTCACTCTTACTGCACTCTCCCACTCTTACTGCACTCTCCCACTCTTACTGCACTCTCCCACTCTTACTACACTCTCCCACTCTTACTACACTCTCCCACTCTTACTGCACTCTCCCACTCTTACTGCACTCTCCCACTCTTACTGCACTCTCCCACTCTTACTGCAACCTCTCACTCTTACTGCACTCTCCCACTCTTACTGCACTCTCCCACTCTTACTGCACTCTCACTCTTACTGCACTCTCCCACTCTTACTGCACTCTCCCACTCTTACTGCACTCTCTCACTCTTACTGCACTCTCCCACTCTTACTGCACTCTCCCACTCTTACTGCACTCTCCCACTCTTACTGCACTCTCCCACTCTTACTGCACTCTCTCACTCTTACTGCACTCTCCCACTCTTACTGCACTCTCCCACTCTTACTGCACTCTCTCACTCTTACTGCACTCTCCCACTCTTACTGCAACCTCTCACTCTTATTACACTCTCCCACTCTTACTGCACTCTCTCACTCTTACTACACTCTCCCACTCTTACTGCACTCTCCCACTCTTACTGCACTCTCCCACTCTTACTGCACTCTCTCACTCTTACTGCACTCTCCCACTCTTACTGCACTCTCCCACTCTTACTGCACTCTCTCACTCTTACTGCACTCTCCCACTCTTACTGCAACCTCTCACTCTTATTACACTCTCCCACTCTTACTGCACTCTCTCACTCTTACTGCACTCTCCCACTCTTACTACACTCTCCCACTCTTACTGCACTCTCCCACTCCTACTGCGCTCTCTCACTCTTACTGCACTCTCCCACTCTTACTACACTCTCCCACTCTTACTGCACTCTCCCACTCTTACTACACTCTCCCACTCCTACTGCACTCTCCCACTCTTACTGCACTCTCCCACTCTTACTGCACTCTCTCACTCTTACTACTCTCTCCCACTCTTACTACTCTCTCCCACTCTTACTGCACTCTCCCACTCTTACTGCACTCTCTAACTCTTACTGCACTCTCCCACTCTTACTACTCTCTCCCACTCTTACTACACTCTCCCACTCTTACTGCACTCTCCCACTCTTACTACACTCTCCCACTCTTACTGCACTCTCTCACTCTTACTGCACTCTCCCACTCTTACTGCACTCTCCCACTCTTACTACACTCTCTCACTCTTACTACACTCTCCCACTCTTACTGCACTCTCTCACTCTTACTACACTCTCTCACTCTTACTACACTCTCCCACTCTTACTGCACTCTCTCACTCTTACTACACTCTCTCACTCTTACTACACTCTCTCACTCTTACTGCACTACTGCACTCTCTCACTCTTACCACTCTTACTGCACTCTCCCACTCTTACTACACTCTCTCACTCTTACTACACTCTCCCACTCTTACTGCACTCTCTCACTCTTACTACACTCTCTCACTCTTACTACACTCTCCCACTCTTACTGCACTCTCTCACTCTTACTACACTCTCTCACTCTTACTACACTCTCTCACTCTTACTACACTCTCCCACTCTTACTGCACTCTCTCACTCTTACTGCACTCTCCCACTCTTACTGCACTCTCCCACTCTTACTCTCCCACTCTTACTACACTCTCTCACTCTTACTACACTCTCCCACTCTTACTACACTCTCTCACTCTTACTACACTCTCTCACTCTTACTACACTCTCCCACTCTTACTGCACTCTCCCACTCTTACTGCACTCTCCCACTCTTACTGCACTCTCCCACTCTTACTACACTCTCCCACTCTTACTACACTCTTACTGCACTCCCACTCTCCCACTCTTACTGCACTCTCTCACTCTTACTACACTCTCCCACTCTTACTGCACTCTCCCACTCTTACTGCACTCTCCCACTCTTACTGCACTCTCCCACTCTTACTACACTCTCCCACTCTTACTACACTCTCCCACTCTTACTGCACTCTCCCACTCTTACTGCACTCTCTCACTCTTACTGCACTCTCCCAATCTTACTGCACTCTCCCACTCTTACTGCACTCTCCCACTCTTACTACACTTTCCCACTCTTACTGCACTCTCCCACTCTTACTGCACTCTCCCAATCTTACTGCACTCTCCCACTCTTACTGCACTCTCCCACTCTTACTACACTTTCCCACTCTTACTACACTTTCCCACTCTTACTGCACTCTCCCACTCTTACTGCACTCTCCCAATCTTACTGCACTCTCCCACTCTTACTGCACTCTCCCACTCTTACTGCACTCTCCCACTCTTACTACACTCTCCCACTCTTACTGCACTCTCCCACTCTTACTGCACTCTCTCACTCTTACTGCACTCTCCCACTCTTACTGCACTCTCTCACTCTTACTACACTCTCCCACTCTTACTGCACTCTCTCACTCTTACTGCACTCTCCCACTCTTACTACACTCTCCCACTCTTACTGCACTCTCCCACTCTTACTGCACTCTCCCACTCTTACTGCACTCTCCCACTCTTACTGCACTCTCCCACTCTTACTGCACTCTCTCACTCTTACTGCACTCTCCCACTCTTACTACACTCTCCCACTCTTACTGCACTCTCCCACTCTTACTGCACTCTCCCACTCTTACTGCACTCTCCCACTCTTACTGCACTCTCTCACTCTTACTGCACTCTCTCACTCTTACTGCAACTCTCCCACTCTTACTACACTCTCCCACTCTTACTGCACTCTCCCACTCTTACTGCACTCTCCCACTCTTACTGCACTCTCCCACTCTTACTGCACTCTCCCACTCTTACTACACTCTCCCACTCTTACTGCACTCTCTCACTCTTACTGCACTCTCTCACTCTTACTACACTCTCTCACTCTTACTACACTCTCCCACTCTTACTACACTCTCCCACTCTTACTACACTCTCCCACTCTTACTACACTCTCCCACTCTTACTGCACTCTCCCACTCTTACTGCACTCTCCCACTCTTACTGCACTCTCCCACTCTTACTACACTCTCCCACTCTTACTGCACTCTCCCACTCTTACTGCACTCTCTCACTCTTACTACACTCTCCCACTCTTACTGCACTCTCCCACTCTTACTGCACTCTCCCACTCTTACTACACTCTCCCACTCTTACTGCACTCTCTCACTCTTACTACACTCTCCCACTCTTACTGCACTCTCCCACTCTTACTACACTCTCCCACTCTTACTGCACTCTCTCACTCTTACTACACTCTCCCACTCTTACTGCACTCTCTCACTCTTACTGCACTCTCTCACTCTTACTACACTCTCCCACTCTTACTGCACTCTCTCACTCTTACTGCACTCTCCCACTCTTACTACACTCTCCCACTCTTACTGCACTCTCCCACTCTTACTGCACTCTCTCACTCTTACTACACTCTCCCACTCTTACTGCACTCTCTCACTCTTACTGCACTGCACTCTCTCACTCTTACTGCACTCTCTCACTCTTACTACACTCTCTCACTCTTACTACACTCTCCCACTCTTACTACACTCTCTCACTCTTACTGCACTCTCTCACTCTTACTGCACTCTCCCACTCTTACTACACTCTCCCACTCTTACTGCACTCTCTCACTCTTACTACACTCTCTCACTCTTACTACACTCTCCCACTCTTACTACACTCTCTCACTCTTACTGCACTCTCCCACTCTTACTGCACTCTCTCACTCTTACTGCACTCTCCCACTCTTACTGCACTCTCTCACTCTTACTGCACTCTCCCACTCTTACTACACTCTCCCACTCTTACTGCACTCTCTCACTCTTACTGCACTCTCTCACTCTTACTGCACTCTCCCACTCTTACTGCACTCTCTCACTCTTACTGAACTCTCTCACTCTACACTCTCCCACTCTTACTACACTCTCCCACTCTTACTACACTCTCCCACTCTTACTGCACTCTCTTACTACACTCTCCCACTCTTACTACACTCTCCCACTCTTACTGCACTCTCCCACTCTTACTGCACTCTCTCACTCTTACTACACTCTCCCACTCTTACTACACTCTCCCACTCTTACTGCACTCTCTCACTCTTACTACACTCTCCCACTCTTACTGCACTCTCTCACTCTTACTACACTCTCCCACTCTTACTGCACTCTCCCACTCTTACTGCACTCTCTCACTCTTACTGCACTCTCCCACTCTTACTGCACTCTCCCACTCTTACTGCACTCTCTCACTCTTACTGCACTCTCCCACTCTTACTACACTCTCCCACTCTTACTGCACTCTCCCAATCTTACTACACTCTCCCACTCTTACTGCACTCTCCCACTCTTACTGCACTCTCCCACTCTTACTGCACTCTCCCACTCTTACTACACTCTCCTACTCTTACTGCACTCTCCCACTCTTACTGCACTCTCCCACTCTTACTGCACTCTCCCACTCTTAATACACTCTCCCACTCTTACTACACTCTTCCACTCTTAATACACTCTCCCACTCTTACTGCACTCTCCCACTCTTACTACACTCTCCCACTCTTACTACACTCTCCCAATCTTACTACACTCTCCCACTCTTAATACACTCTCCCACTCTTACTGCACTCTCCCACTCTTACTACACTCTCCCACTCTTACTACACTCTCCCAATCTTACTACACTCTCCCACTCTTACTACACTCTCCCACTCTTACTACACTCTCCCACTCTTACTGCACTCTCTCACTCTTACTGCACTCTCCCACTCTTACTACACTCTCCCACTCTTACTACACTCTCCCACTCTTACTGCACTCTCCCACTCTTACTGCACTCTCCCACTCTTACTACACTCTCCCACTCTTACTGCACTCTCCCACTCTTACTACACTCTCCCACTCTTACTACACTCTCCCACTCTTACTGCACTCTCCCACTCTTACTACACTCTCCCACTCTTACTACACTCTCCCACTCTTACTACACTCTCCCACTCTTACTACACTCTCCCACTCTTACTACACTCTCCCACTCTTACTGCACTCTCCCACTCTTACTACACTCTCCCACTCTTTCTACACTCTCCCACTCTTACTGCACTCTCCCACTCTTACTACACTCTCCCACTCTTAATACACTCTCCCACTCTTACTACACTCTCCCACTCTTACTACACTCTCCCACTCTTACTACACTCTCTCACTCTTACTGCACTCTCCCACTCTTACTGCACTCTCCCACTCTTACTACACTCTCCCACTCTTACAACACTCTCCCACTCTTACTACACTCTCTCACTCTTACTACACTCTCCCACTCTTACTACAATCTCCCACTCTTACTGCACTCTCCCACTCTTACTGCACTCTCCCACTCTTACTGCACTCTCCCACTCTTACTACACTCTCCCACTCTTACTGCACTCTCCCACTCTTACTCCACTCTTACTGCACTCTCCCACTCTTACTGCACTCTCCCACTCTTATTGCACTCTCCCACTATTACTGCACTCTCCCACTCTTACTACACTCTTACTGCAGCCTTGCACTCTTACTGCACTCTTGCACTCTTACTGCAGCCTTGCACTCTTACTGCACTCTTGCACTCTTACTGCAGTCTTGCAGTCTTACTGCAGTCTTGCACTCTTTCTGCACTTTTGCACTCTTACTGCACTCTTGCACTCTTACTGCACTCTTGCACTCTTACTGCACTCTTGCACTCTTACTGCACTCTTGCACTCTTACTGCACTCTTGCACTCTTACTGCACTCTCCCACTCTTACTACACTCTTACTGCAGCCTTGCACTCTTACTGCACTCTTGCACTCTTACTGCAGTATTGCACTCTTACTGCAGTCTTGCACTCTTACTGCACTTTTGCACTCTTACTGCACTCTTGCACTCTTACTGCACTCTTGCACTCTTACTGCACTCTTGCACTCTTACTGCACTCTTGCCCTCCGAGCACTGTTGTCAGTCAGGCTGCGCCAACACTAAACCCGCAGGGGGCCAGTCCCTCTGATTGGTCAATTTTCTCTCCTGACTGATCCACCAACTGCTGAGTGAAAGTGAGAACAAGAGTGAAAGTGAGAGAGTGGCAGTGAGTGAAATTCACTACCATGACACAGTAGTGATGGTACAGTCACTACCATGACACAGTAGTGAAGGTACAGTCACTACCATGACACAGTAGTGAAGGTACAGTCACTACAATGACACAGTAGTGAAGGTACAATCACTACCATGACACAGTAGTGAAGGTACAGTTACTACCATGACACAGTAGTGAAGGTACAGTCACTACCATGACACAGTAGTGAAGGTACAGTCACTACCATGACACAGTAGTGAATGTACAGTCACTACCATGACACAGTAGTGAAGGTACAGTCACTACCATGACACAGTAGTGAAGGTACAGTCACTACCATGACACAGTAGTGAAGGTACAGTCACTACCATGACACAGTAGTGAAGGTACAGTCACTACCATGACACAGTAGTGAAGGTACAGTCACTACCATGACACAGTAGTGAAGGTACAGTCGCTACCATGACACAGTAGTGAAGGTACAGTCACTACCATGACACAGTAGTGAAGGTACAGCCACTACCATGACACAGTAATGAAGGTACAGTCACTACCATGACACAGTAGTGAAGGTACAGTCACTACCATGACACAGTAGTGATGGTACAGTCACTACCATGACACAGTAGTGAAGGTACAGTCACTACCATGACACAGTAGTGATGGTACAGTCACTACCATGACACAGTAGTGAAGGTACAGTCACTACCATGACACAGTAGTGAAGGTACAGTCACTACCATGACACAGTAGTGAAGGTACAGTCACTACCATGACACAGTAGTGAAGGTACAGTCACTACCATGACACAGTAGTGAAGGTACAGTCACTACCATGACACAGTAGTGAAGGTACAGCCACTACCATGACACAGTAGTGAAGGTACAGTCACTACCATGACACAGTAGTGAAGGTACAGTCACTACCATGACACAGTAGTGAAGGTACAGTCACTACCATGACACAGTAGTGAAGGTACAGTCACTACCATGACACAGTAGTGAAGGTACAGCCACTACCATGACACAGTAGTGAAGGTACAGTCACTACCATGACACAGTAGTGAAGGTACAGTCACTACCATGACACAGTAGTGAAGGTACAGTCACTACCATGACACAGTAGTGAAGGTACAGTCACTACCATGACACAGTAGTGAAGGTACAGTCACTACCATGACACAGTAGTGAAGGTACAGTCACTACCATGACACAGTAGTGAAGGTACAGTCACTACCATGACACAGTAGTGAAGGTACAGTCACTACCATGACACAGTAGTGAAGGTACAGTCACTACCATGACACAGTAGTGAAGGTACAGTCACTACCATGACCCAGTAGTGAAGGTACAGTCACTACCATGACACAGTAGTGAAGGTACAGTCACTACCATGACACAGTAGTGAAGGTACAGTCACTACCATGACACAGCAGTGAAGGTACAGTCACTACCATGACACAGTAGTGAAGGTACAGTCACTACCATGACAGAGCAGTGAAGGTACAGTCACTACCATGACACAGTAGTGAAGGTACAGTCACTACCATGACACAGTAGTGAAGGTACAGTCACTACCATGACACAGTAGTGAAGGTACAGTCACTACCATGACACAGTAGTGAAGGTACAGTCACTACCATGACACAGTAGTGAAGGTACAGTCACTACCATGACACAGTAGTGAAGGTACAGTCACTACCATGACACAGTAGTGAAGGTACAGTCACTACCATGACACAGTAGTGAAGGTACAGTCACTACCATGACACAGTAGTGAAGGTACAGTCACTACCATGACACAGTAGTGAAGGTACAGTCACTACCATGACACAGTAGTGAAGGTACAGTCACTACCATGACACAGTAGTGAAGGTACAGTCACTACCATGACACAGTAGTGAAGATACAGTCACTACCATGACACAGAAGTGAAGGTACAGAAACTACCATGACACAGTAGTGAAGGTACAGTCACTAAACCATGACACAGTAGTGAAGGTACAGTCACTACCATGACACAGTAGTGAAGGTACAGTCACTACCATGACACAGTAGTGAAGGTACAGTCAATACCATGACACAGTAGTGAAGGTACAGTCACTACCATGACACAGTAGTGAAGGTACAGCCACTACCATGACACAGTAGTGAAGGTACAGTCACTACCATGACACAGTAGTGAAGGTACAGTCACTACCATGACACAGTAGTGAAGGTACAGTCACTACCATGACACAGTAATGAAGGTACAGTCACTACCATGACACAGTAGTGAAGGTACAGTCACTACCATGACACAGTAGTGAAGGTACATTCACTACCATGACACAGTAGTGAAGGTACAGTCACTACCATGACACAGTAGTGAAGGTACAGTCACTACCATAACACAGTAGTGAAGGTACAGTCACTACCATGACACAGTAGTGATGGTACAGTCACTACCATGACACAGTAGTGATGGTACAGTCACTACCATGACATAGTGAAGGTACAGTCACTACCATGACACAGTAGTGATGGTACAGTCACTACCATGACACAGTAGTGAAGGTACAGTCACTACCATGACACGGTAGTGAAGGTACAGTCACTACCATGACACAGTAGTGAAGGTACAGTCACTACCATGACACAGTAGTGAAGGTACAGTCACTACCATGACACAGTAGTGAAGATAGAGTCACTACCATGACACAGTAGTGAAGGTACAGTCACTACCATGACACAGTAGTGAAGGTACAGCCACTACCATGACACAGTAGTGAAGGTACAGCCACTACCATGACACAGTAGTGAAGGTACAGCCACTACCATGACACAGTAGTGAAGATACAGCCACTACCATGAGACAGTAGTGAAGGTACAGTCACTACCATGACACAGTAGTGAAGGTACAGTCACTACCATGACACAGTAGTGAAGGTACAGTCACTACCATGACACAGTAGTGAAGGTACAGTCAGTACCATGACACAGTAGTGAAGGTAGAGTCACTACCATGACACAGTAGTGAAGGTAGAGTCACTACCATGACACAGTAGTGAAGGTACAGTCACTACCATGACACAGTAGTGAAGGTACAGTCACTACCATGACACAGTAGTGAAGGTACAGTCACTACCATGACACAGTAGTGAAGGTACAGTCACTACCATGACACAGTAGTGAAGGTACAGTCACTACCATGACACAGTAGTGAAGGTACAGTCACTACCATGACACAGTAGTGAAGGTACAGTCACTACCATGACACAGTAGTGAAGGTACAGTCACTACCATGACACACTAGTGAAGGTACAGTCACTACCATGACACAGTAGTGAAGGTACAGTCACTACCATGACACAGTAGTGAAGGTACAGTCACTACCATGACACACTAGTGAAGGTACAGTCACTACCATGACACAGTAGTGAAGGTACAGTCACTACCATGACACAGTAGTGAAGGTACAGTCACTACCATGACACAGTAGTGAAGGTACAGTCACTACCATGACACAGTAGTGAAGGTACAATCACTACCATGACACAGTAGTGAAGGTACAGTCACTACCATGACACAGTAGTGAAGGTACAGTCACTACCATGACACAGTAGTGAAGGTACAGTCACTAACATGACACAGTAGTGAAGGTACAGTCACTACCATGACACAGTAGTGAAGGTACAGTCACTACCATGACACAGTAGTGAAGGTACAGTCACTACCATGACACAGTAGTGAAGGTACAGTCACTACCATGACACAGTAGTGAAGGTACAGTCACTACCATGACACAGTAGTGAAGGTACAGTCACTACCATGATACAGTAGTGAAGGTACAGTCACTACCATGACACACTAGTGAAGGTACAGTCACTACCATGACACAGTAGTGAAGGTACAGTCACTACCATGACACACTAGTGAAGGTACAGTCACTACCATGACACAGTAGTGAAAGTACAGTCACTACCATGACACGGTAGTGAAGGTACAGTCACTACCATGACACAGTAGTGAAGGTACAGTCACTACCATGACACAGTAGTGAAGGTACAGCCACTACCATGACACAGTAGTGAAGGTACAGTCACTACCATGACACAGTAGTGAAGGTACAGTCACTACCATGACACAGTAGTGAAGGTACAGTCACTACCATGACACAGTAGTGAAGGTACAGTCACTACAATGACATAGTAGTGAAGGTACAGTCACTACCATGACACAGTAGTGAAGGTACAGTCACTACCATGACACAGTAGTCAAGGTACAGCCACTACCATGAGACAGTAGTGATGGTACAGTTACTTGCCAACACCTGGGAGACAGTTCACTGGTCAGCACTGGCTCTGGGAGATAGTAAACTGGTCAGCACTGACTCTGGGAGATAGTAAACTGGTCAGCACTGACTCTGGGAGATAGTAAACTGGTTAGCACTGGCTCTGGGAGATAGTACACTGGTCAGCACTGGCTCTGGGAGATAGTGCACTGGTCAGCACTGGCTCTGGGAGATAGTAAACTGGTCAGCACTGGCTTTGGGAGATAGTAAACTGGTCAGCACTGGCTCTGGGAGATAGTAAACTGGTCAGCACTGACTCTGGGAGATAGTAAACTGGTCGGCACTGGCTCTAGGAGATAGTAAACTGGTCAGCACTGACTCTGGGAGATAGTAAACTGGTCAGCACTGACTCTGGGAGATAGTAAACTGGTCAGTACTGGCTCTGGGAGATAGTACACTGGTCAGCACTGGCTCTGGGAGATAGTACACTGGTCAGCACTGGCTCTGGGAGATAGTAAACTGGTCAGCACTGGCTCTGGGAGATAGTACACTGGTCAGCACTGGCTCTGTGAGATAGTAAACTGGTCAGCACTGGCTCTGGGAGATAGTACACTGGTCAGCACTGGCTCTGGGAGATAGTAAACTGGTCACCACTGGCTCTGGGAGATAGTAAACTGGTCAGCACTGGCTCTGGGAGATAGTACACTGGTCAGCACTGACTCTGGGAGATAGTAAACTGGTCAGCACTGGCTCTGGGAGATAGTAAACTGGTCAGCATTGGCTCTGGGAGATAGTACATTGGTCAGCACTGGCTCTGCGAAATAGTACACTGGTCAGCACTGGCTCTGGGAGATAGTACACTGGTCAGCACTGGCTCTGGGAGATAGTAAACTGGTCAGCACTGGCTCTGGGAGATAGTACACTGGTCAGCACTGGCTCTGCGAGATAGTACACTGGTCAGCACTGGCTCTGGGAGATAGTACACTGGTCAGCACTGGCTCTGGGAGATAGTACACTGGTCAGCACTGGCTCTGGGAGATAGTAAACTGGTCAGCACTGGCTCTGGGAGATAGTACACTGGTCAGCACTGACTCTGCGAGATAGTACACTGGTCAGCACTGACTCTGGGAGATAGTACACTGGTCAGCACTGGCTCTGGGAGATAGTACACTGGTCAGCACTGACTCTGGGAGATAGTAAACTGGTCAGCACTGGCTCAGGGAGACAGTACACTGGTCAGCACTGATTCTGGGATATAGTACACTGGTCAGCACTGACTCTGGGAGATAGTACACTGGTCAGCACTGACTCTGAGAGATAGTACACTGGTCAGCACCGGCTCTGGGAGATAGTACACTGGTCAGCACCGGCTCTGGGAGATAGTACACTGGTCAGCACTGACTCTGGGAGATAGTACACTGGTCAGCACTAGCTCTGGGAGATAGTACACTGGTCAGCACTGACTCTGGGAGATAGTACACCGGTCAGCACTAGCTCTGGGACATAGTACACTGGTCAGCACTGACTCTGGGAGATAGTACACTGGTCAGCACTGGCTCTGGGAGATAGTACACTGGTCAGCACTGACTCTGGGAGATAGTACACTGGTCAGCACTGACTCTGGGAGATAGTACACTGGTCAGCACTGACTCTGGGATATAGTACACTGGTCAGCACTGAATCTGGGAGATAGTACACTGGTCAGCACTGGCTCTGGGAGATAGTACACTGGTCAACACTTACTCTGGGAGATAGTACACTGGTCAACACTGGCTCTGGGAGATAGTAAACTGGTCAATACTGGCTCTGGGAGATAGTACACTGGTCAGCACTGACTCTGGGAGATAGTACACTGGTCAACACTGACTCTGGGAGAAAGTACATTGGTCAGCACTGACTCTGGGAGATAGTACACTTGTCAACACTGGCTCTGGGAGATAGTACACTGGTCAGCACTGACTCTGGGAGATAGTACACTGGTCAGCACTGACTCTGGGAGATAGTACACTGGTCAGCACTGACTCTGGGAGATAGTACACTGGTCAGCACTGACTCTGGGAGACAGTACCTTGGTCAGTACTGACTCTGGGAGATAGTACACTGGTCAGCACTGACTCTGGGAGATAGTACACTGGTCAGCACTGACTCTGGAAGATAGTACACTGGTCAGCATTGGCCCTGGGAGATAGTACACTGGTCAGCACTGACTCTGGGAGATAGTACACTGGTCAGCACTGAGTCTGGGAGACAGTACCCTGGTCAGCACTGACTCTGGTAGATAGTACACTGGTCAGCACTGACTCTGGGAGGTAGTACATTGGTCAGCACTGACTCTGGGAGATAGTACACTGGTCAGCACTGACTCTGGGAGATAGTACACTGGTCAGCACTGACTCTGGGTGATAGTACACTGGTCAGCACTGACTCTGGGTGATAGTACACTGGTCAGAACTGACTCTAGGAGATAGTACACTGGTCAGCACTGACTCTGGGAGAAAGTACTCTGGTCAGCACTGACTCTGGGAGATATTACACTGGTCAGCACTGACTCTGGGAGATAGTACAGTGGTCAGAACTGACTCTAGGAGATAGTACACTGGTCAGCACTGACTCTGGGAGAAAGTAATCTGGTCAGCACTGACTCTGGGAGATAGTACACTGGTCAGCACTGGCTCTGGGAGATAGTACACTGGTCAGCACTGACTCTGGGAAATAGTACACTGGTCAGCACTGACTCTGGGAGATAGTACACTGGTCAGCACTGTCCCTGGGAGATAGTACACTGGTCAACACTGACTCTGGGAGATAGTACACTGGTCAGCACTGACTCTGGGAGATAGTACACTGGTCAGCACTGACTCTGGGAGATAGTACACTGGTCAACACTGGCTCTGGGAGATAGTACATTGGTCAGCACTGACTCTGGGAGATAGTACACTGGTCAGCACTGACTCTGGGAGATTGTACACTGGTCAGCACTGGCTCTGGGAGATAGTACACTGGTCAGCACTGACTCTGGGAGATAGTACACTGGTCAGCACTGACTCTGGGAGATAGAACACTGGTCAGCACTGACTCTTGGAGATAGTACACTGGTCAGCACTGAATCTGGGAGATAGTACACTGGTCAGCACTGACTCTGGGAGATAGTACACTGGTCAGCACTGACTCTGGGAGATAGTACACTGGTCAGCACTGACTCTGGGAGATAGTACACTGGTCAACACTGGCTCTGGGAGATAGTACACTGGTCAGCACTGACTCTGGGAGATATTACACTGGTCAGCACTGACTCTGGGAGATAGTAAACTGGTCAGCACTGGCTCTGGGAGATAGTAAACTGGTCAGCACAGGCTCTGGGAGATAGTACACTGGTCAGCACTGGCTCTGGGAGATAGTATTCTGGTCAGCACTGGCTCTGGGAGATAGTAAACTGGTCAGCACTGGCTCTGGGAGATAGTACACTGGTCAACACTGGCTCTGGGAGATAGTACACTGGTCAGCACCGACTCTAGGAGATAGTAAACTGGTCAGCACTGGCTCTGGGAGATATTACACTGGTCAGCACTGACTCTGCGAGATAGTACACTGGTCAGCACTGACTCTGCGAGATAGTACACTGGTCAGCACTGACTCTGGGAGATAGTACACTGGTCAGCACTGACTCTGGGAGATAGTAAACTGGTCAGCACTGGCTCAGGGAGACAGTACACTGGTCAGCACTGACTCTGTGAGATAGTACACTGGTCAACACTGGCTCTAGGATATAGTACACTGGTCAGCACTTTCTCTGGGAGATAGTACACTAGTCAGCACTGACTCTGTGAGATAGTACACTGGCCAGCACTGGCTCTGGGAGATAGTACACTGGTCAACACTGACTCTGGGAGATAGTACACTGGTCAACACTGTCTCTGGGAGATAGTACACTGGTCAGCACTGACTCTGGGAGATAGTACACTGGTCAGCACTGACTCTAGCAGATAGTACACTGGTCAACACTGACTCTGGGAGATAGTACACTGGTCAACACTGGTTCTGGGAGATAGTACACTGGTCAATACTGGCTCTGAGAGATAGTACACTGGTCAGCACTGACTCTGGGAGATAGTACACTGGTCAACACTGACTCTGGGAGAAAGTACATTGGTCAGCACTGACTCTGGGAGATAGTACACTGGTCAACACTGGCTCTGGGAGATAGTACACTGGTCAGCACTGACTCTGGGAGATAGTACACTGGTCAGCACTGACTCTGGGAGATAGTACACTGGTCAACACTGGCTCTGGGAGATAGTACACTGGTCAACACTAACTCTGGGAGAAAGTACATTGGTCAGCACTGACTCTGGGAGATAGTACACTGGTCAACACTGGCTCTGGGAGATAGTACACTGGTCAGCACTGACTCTGGGAGATAGTACGCTGGTCAGCACTGACTCTGGGAGATAGTACACTGGTCAGCACTGACTCTGGGAGATAGTACACTGGTCAGCACTGACTCTGGGAGACAGTACCTTGGTCAGCACTGACTCTGGGAGATAGTACACTGGTCAGCACTGACTCTGGGAGATAGTACACTGGTCAGCACTGACTCTGGAAGATAGTACACTGGTCAGCATTGGCTCTGGGAGATAGTACACTGGTCACCACTGACTCTGGGAGATAGTACACTGGTCAGCACTGAGTCTGGGAGACAGTACACTGGTCAGCACTGACTCTGGGAGGTAGTACATTGGTCAGCACTGACTCTGGGAGAAAGTACTCTGGTCAGCACTGACTCTGGGAGATAGTACACTGGTCAGCACTGACTCTGGGAGATAGTACACTGGTCAGAACTGACTCTAAGAGATAGTACACTGGTCAGCACTGACTCTGGGAGAAAGTACTCTGGTCAGCACTGACTCTGGGAGATAGTAAACTGGTCAGCACTGGCTCTGGGAGATAGTACACTGGTCAGCACTGACTCTGGGAAATAGTACACTGGTCAGCACTGACTCTGGGAGATAGTACACTGGTCAGCACTGTCCCTGGGAGATAGTACACTGGTCAACACTGACTCTGGGAGATAGTACACTGGTCAGCACTGACTCTGGGAGATAGTACACTGGTCAGCACTGACTCTGGGAGATAGTACACTGGTCAACACTGGCTCTGGGAGATAGTACATTGGTCAGCACTGACTCTGGGAGATAGTACACTGGTCAGCACTGACTCTGGGAGATTGTACACTGGTCAGCACTGGCTCTGGGAGATAGTACACTGGTCAGCACTGACTCTGGGAGATAGTACGCTGGTCATCACTGACTCTGGGAGATAGAACACTGGTCAGCACTGACTCTTGGAGATAGTACACTGGTCAGCACTGAATCTGGGAGATAGTACACTGGTCAGCACTGACTCTGGGAGATAGTACACTGGTCAGCACTGACTCTGGGAGATAGTACACTGGTCAGCACTGACTCTGGGAGATAGTACACTGGTCAACACTGGCTCTGGGAGATAGTACGCTGGTCAGCACTGACTCTGGGAGATAGTACACTGGTCAGCACTGACTCTGGGAGATAGTACACTGGTCAGCACTGACTCTGGGAGATAGTACAATGGTCAGCACTGACTCTGGGACATAGTAGACTGGTCAACACTGGCTCTGGGAGATAGTACACTGGTCAACACTGGCTGTGGGAGATAGTACACTGGTCAACACTGGCTCTGGGAGATAGTACACTGGTCAGCACTAAATCTGGGAGATAGTACACTGGTCAGCACTGAGTCTGGGAGATAGTACACTGGTCAGCACTGGCTCTGGGAGATAGTACACTGGTCAACACTGGCTCTGGGAGATAGTACACTGGTCAGCACTGACTCTGGGAGATAGTACACTGGTCAGCACTGACTCTGGGAGATAGTACACTGAGCAGCACTGGCTCTGGGAGATAGTACACTGGTCAGCACTGAATCTGGGAGATAGTACACCGGTCAGCACTGACTCTGGGAGATAGTACACTGGTCAACACTGACTCTGGGAGATAGTACTCTGGTCAGCATTGGCTCTGGGGGATAGTACACTGGTCAGGACTGGCTCTGGGAGATAGTACACTGGTTAGCATTGGCTCTGGGAGACAGTACACTGGTCAGCACTGGCTCTGGGAGGTAGTACACTGGTCAACACTGACTCTGGGAGATAGTACTCTGGTCAGCATTGGCTCTGGGGGATAGTACACTGGTCAGGACTGGCTCTGGGAGATAGTACACTGGTCAGCATTGGCTCTGGGAGACAGTACACTGGTCAGCACTGGCTCTGGGAGATAGTACACTGGTCAGCACTTGCTCTGGGAGATAGTACTCTGGTCAGCACTGACTCTGGGAGATAGTATACTGGTCAGCACAGGCTCTGGGAGATAGTACACTGGTCAGCACTGGCTCTGGGAGATATTACACTGGCCAGCACTGGCTCTGGGAGATAGTACTCTGGTCAGCACTGACTCTGGGAGATAGTACACTGGTCAGCACTGGCTCTGGGAGATAGTACACTGGTCAGCACTGACTCTGGGAGACAGTACCCTGGTCAGCACTGACTCTGGGAGATAGTACACTGGTCAGCACTGACTCTGGAATACAGTATACTGGTCAGCACTGGCCCTGGGAGATAGTACACTGGTCAGCACTGGCTCTGGGAGATAGTACACTGGTCAGCGCTGTGGGAGATAATACACTGGCCAGCACTGGCTCTGGGAGATAGTACACTGGTCAGCACTGGCTCTGGGAGATAGTACACTGGTCAGCACTGTGGGAGATAGTACACTGGTCAGCACTGGCTCTGGGAGATAGTACACTGGTCAGCACTGGCTCTGGGTGATAGTACACTGCTCAGCACTGGCTCTGGGAGATAATACACTGATCAGCATTAGCTCTGGGAGATAGTACACTGGTCAGCACTGGCTCTGGGAGATAGTACACTGGCCAGCACTGGATCTGGGAGATAGTACATTCGTCAGCCCTTACTATGGGAGATAGTACATTGGTCAGCACTGGCTCTGGGAGATAGTACACTGTTCTGCACTAACTCTGGGAGATAGTACACTGGCCAGCACTGACTCTGGGAGATAGTACACTGGTCAGCACTGTCTCTTGGAGATAGTACACTGGTCAGCACTGACCCTGGGAGATAGTACACTGGTCAGCACTGGCTCTGGGAGATAGTACACTCGTCAGTACTGAATCTGGGAGATAGTACACTGGTCAGCACTGACCCTAGGAGATAGTACACTGGCCAGCACTAACTCTGGGAGATAGTACACTGGTCAGCACTGGCTCTGGGAGATAGTACACTGATCAGCACTGGCTTTGGGAGATAGTACACTGGTCAGCACTGACTCTGGGAGATAGTACACTTGTCAGCACCGACTTTGGGAGAGAGTACACTGGTCAGTACTGGCTCTGGGAGATAGTACACTGGCCAGCACTGGCTCTGGGAGATAGTGTATTGGCCAGCACTGGCTCTGGGAGATAGTACACTGGTCAGCACTGAATCTGGGAGATAGTACACTGGTCAGCACTGGCTCTGGGAGATAGTACACTGGCCAGCACTGGCTCTGGGAGATATTATACTGGTCAGCACTGGCTCTGGGAGATATTATACTGCTAAGCACTGGCTCTGGGAGATAATGCACTGGCCAGCACTGGCTCTGGGAGATATTATACTGGTCAGCACTGACTCTGGGAGATATTATACTGGTCAGCACTGGCTCTGGGAGATAGTACACTTGTCAGCACTGGCTCTTGGAGATAGTACACTGGTCAGCACTGACCCTAGGAGATAGTACACTGGTCAGCACTGGCTCTGGGAGATAGTACACTCGTCAGTACTGACTCTGGGAGATATTATAATGGTCAGCACTGGCTCTGGGAGATAATACACTGGCCAGCACTGGCTCTGGGAGATAGTACACTGGTCAGCACTGGCTCTGGGAGATAGTACACTGATCAGCACTGGCTTTGGGAGATAGTACACTGGTCAGCACTGGCTCTGGGAGATACTACACTGATCAGCACTGGCTTTGGGAGATAGTACACAGGTCAGCACTGACTCTGGGAGATAGTACACTGGCCAGCACTGGCTCTGGGAGATAGTATACTGGCCAGCACTGGCTCTGGGAGATAGTACACTGGTCAGCACTGGCTCTGGGAGATAGTACCCTGGTCAGCACTGGCTCTGGGAGATAGTACACTGGTCAGCACTGACTCTGGGAGATAGTACACTGGCCAGCACTGGCTCTGGGAGATAGTATACTGACCAGCACTGGCTCTGGGAGATAGTACACTGGTCAGCACTGGCTATGGGAGATAGTACCCTGGTCAGCACTGGCTCTGGGAGATAGAACCCTGGTCAGCACTGGCTCTGGGAGATCGTACACTGGTCAGCACTGGCTCTGGGAGATAGTACACTGATCAGCATTGGCTTCGGGAGATAGTACACTGGTCAGCACTGACTCTGTGAGATAGTACACTGACCAGCACTGGCTCTGGGAGATAGTATACTGGCCAGCACTGGCTCTGGGAGATAGTACACTGGTCAGCACTGGCTCTGGGAGATAGTACCCTGGTCAGCACTGGCTCTGGGAGATAGTACACTGGCCAGCACTGGCTCTGGGAGATATTATAATGGTCAGCACTGGCTCTGGAAGATATTATACTGGTAAGCACTGGCTCTGGGAGATAATGCACTGGCCAGCACTGGCTCTGGGAGATATTATACTGGTCAGCACTGACTCTAAGAGATATTATACTGGTCAGCACTGGCTCTGGGAGATACTACACTGGCCAGCACTGGCTCTGGGAGATAGTACACTGGCCAGCACTGGACGTGGGAGATAGTACACTGGTCAGCACTTGCTCTGGGAGATAGTACACTGGCCAGCACTGATTCTGGGAGATAGTACACTGGCCAGCACTGGCTCTGGGAGATAGTACACTGGTCAGCGCTGGCTTAGGGAGATAGTACACTGGTCAGCTCTGTGGGAGATAGTACACTGGTCAGCACTGACTCTGGGAGATAGTACACTGGTCTGCACTGGCTCTGGGAGATAGTACACTGGTCAGCACTGACTCTGGAAGATAGTACACTGGTCAGCACTGACTCTGGGAGATAGTACACTGGCCAGCACTGGCTCTGGGAGATAGTACATTGGTCAGCACTGGTTCTGGGAGATAGTACACTGGCTAGCACTGGCTCTGGGAGATAGTACACTGGTCAGTACCGACTCTGGGAGATAGTACACTGGTCAGCACTGGCTCTGGGAGATAGTATACTGGCCAGCACTGGCTCTGGGAGATAGTACACTGGTCAGCACTGGCTCTGGGAGATAGTACACTGGTCAGCACTGGCTCTGGGAGACATACTGGTCAGCACTGGCTCTGGGAGATATACTGGTCAGCACTGACTCTGGGAGATATAATACTGGTCAGCACTGGCTCTGGGAGATAATGCACTGGCCAGCACTGGCTCTGGGAGATATACTGGTCAGCACTGACTCTGGGAGATATAATACTGGTCAGCACTGGCTCTGGGAGATTATACACTGGCCAGCACTGGCTCCGGGAGATAGTACACTGGCCAGCACTGGACGTGGGAGATAGTACACTGGTCAGCACTGGCTCTGGGAGATAGTACATTGGTCAGCACTGGCTCTGGGAGATAGTACACTGGCCAGCACTGGCTCTGGGAGATAGTACACTGGTCATCACTGACTCTGGGAGATAGTACACTGGTCAGCACTGGCTCTGGGAGATAGTACACTGGTCAGCACTGTGGGAGATAGTACACTGGTCAGCACTGACTCTGGGAGATAGTACACAGGTCAGCACTGGCTCTGGGAGACAGTGCACTGGTCAACACTGACTCTGGGAGATAGTACACTAGTCAGCACTTCCTCTGGGAGATAGTACACTGGTCAGCACTGGCTCTGGGAGATAGTACACTTGTCAGCACTGGCTCTTGGAGATAGTACACTGGTCAGCACTGACCCTGGGAGATAGTACACTGGTCAGCACTGGCTCTGGGAGATAGTACACTCGTCAGTACTGACTCTGGGAGATATTATAATTGTCAGCACTGGCTCTGGGAGATAGTACACTGGTCAGCACTGGCTTTGGGAGATAGTACACTGGTCAGCACTGGCTCTGGGAGATAATACACTGGCCAGCACTGGCTCTGGGAGATAGTACACTGGTCAGCACTGGCTTTGGGAGATAGTACACTGGTCAGCACTGGCTCTGGGAGATAGTACACTGGCCAGCACTGGCTCTGGGAGATAGTATACTGGCCAGCACTGGCTCTGGGAGATAGTACACTGGTCAGCACTGGCTCTGGGAGATAGTACCGTGGTCAGCACTGGCTCTGGGAGATAGTACACTGGTCAGCACTGACTCTGGGAGATAGTACACTGGCCAGCACTGGCTCTGGGAGATAGTATACTGGCCAGCACTGGCTCTGGGAGATAGTACACTGGTCAGCACTGGCTATGGGAGATAGTACCCTGGTCAGCACTGGCTCTGGGAGATACTACACTGGCCAGCACTGGCTCTGGGAGATAGTACACTGGCCAGCACTGGACGTGGGAGATAGTACACTGGTCAGCACTTGCTCTGGGAGATAGTACACTGGCCAGCACTGATTCTGGGAGATAGTACACTGGCCAGCACTGGCTCTGGGAGATAGTACACTGGCCAGCACTGGACGTGGGAGATAGTACACTGGTCAGCACTTGCTCTGGGAGATAGTACACTGGCCAGCACTGATTCTGGGAGATAGTACACTGGCCAGCACTGGCTCTGGGAGATAGTACACTGGTCAGCGCTGGCTTAGGGAGATAGTACACTGGTCAGCTCTGTGGGAGATAGTACACTGGTCAGCACTGACTCTGGGAGATAGTACACTGGTCAGCACTTGCTCTGGGAGATATTATACTGGTCAGCACTGGCTCTGGGAGATACTACACTGGCCAGCACTGGCTCTGGGAGATAGTACACTGGCCAGCACTGGACGTGGGAGATAGTACACTGGTCAGCACTTGCTCTGGGAGATAGTACACTGGCCAGCACTGATTCTGGGAGATAGTACACTGGCCAGCACTGGCTCTGGGAGATAGTACACTGGTCAGCGCTGGCTTAGGGAGATAGTACACTGGTCAGCTCTGTGGGAGATAGTACACTGGTCAGCACTGACTCTGGGAGATAGTACACTGGTCTGCACTGGCTCTGGGAGATAGTACACTGGTCAGCACTGACTCTGGAAGATAGTACACTGGTCAGCACTGACTCTGGGAGATAGTACACTGGCCAGCACTGGCTCTGGGAGATAGTACATTGGTCAGCACTGGTTCTGGGAGATAGTACACTGGCTAGCACTGGCTCTGGGAGATAGTACACTGGTCAGCACCGACTCTGGGAGATAGTACACTGGTCAGCACTGGCTCTGGGAGATAGTATACTGGCCAGCACTGGCTCTGGGAGATAGTACACTGGTCAGCACTGGCTCTGGGAGATAGTACACTGGTCAGCACTGGCTCTGGGAGACATACTGGTCAGCACTGGCTCTGGGAGATATACTGGTCAGCACTGGCTCTGGGAGATAATGCACTGGCCAGCACTGGCTCTGGGAGATATACTGGTCAGCACTGACTCTGGGAGATATAATACTGGTCAGCACTGGCTTTGGGAGATTATACACTGGCCAGCACTGGCTCCGGGAGATAGTACACTGGCCAGCACTGGACGTGGGAGATAGTACACTGGTCAGCACTGGCTCTGGGAGATAGTACATTGGTCAGCACTGGCTCTGGGAGATAGTACACTGGCCAGCACTGGCTCTGGGAGATAGTACACTGGTCATCACTGACTCTGGGAGATAGTACACTGGTCAGCACTGGCTCTGGGAGATAGTACACTGGTCAGCACTGTGGGAGATAGTACACTGGTCAGCACTGACTCTGGGAGATAGTACACAGGTCAGGACTGGCTCTGGGAGACAGTGCACTGGTCAACACTGACTCTGGGAGATAGTACACTAGTCAGCACTTCCTCTGGGAGATAGTACACTGGTCAGCACTGGCTCTGGGAGATAGTACACTTTTCAGCACTGGCTCTGGGAGATAGTACACTTGTCAGCACTGACCCTGGGAGATAGTACACTGGTCAGCACTGGCTCTGGGAGATAGTACACTCGTCAGTACTGACTCTGGGAGATATTATAATGGTCAGCACTGGCTCTGGAAGATATTATACTGGTAAGCACTGGCTCTGGGAGATAGTACACTCGTCAGTACTGACTCTGGGAGATATTATAATGGTCAGCACTGGCTCTGGAAGATATTATACTGGTAAGCACTGGCTCTGGGAGATAGTACACTCGTCAGTACTGACTCTGGGAGATAGTACACTGGCCAGCACTGGCTCTGGGAGATAGTACACTGGTCAGCACTGACTCTGGGAGATAGTACACTGGCCAGCACTGACTCTGGGAGATAGTACACTGGCCAGCACTGGCTCTGGGAGATAGTATACTGGCCAGCACTGGCTCTGGGAGATAGTACACTGGTCAGCACTGGCTCTGGGAGATAGTACCCTGGTCAGCACTGGCTCTGGGAGATAGTACACTGGTCAGCACTGACTCTGGGAGATAGTACACTGGCCAGCACTGGCTCTGGGAGATAGTATACTGGCCAGCACTGGCTCTGGGAGATAGTACACTGGTCAGCACTGGCTCTGGGAGATAGTACCCTGGTCAGCACTGGCTCTGGGAGATAGTACACTGGTCAGCACTGACTCTGGGAGATAGTACACTGGCCAGCACTGGCTCTGGGAGATAGTATACTGGCCAGCACTGGCTCTGGGAGATAGTACACTGGTCAGCACTGGCTATGGGAGATAGTACCCTGGTCAGCACTGGCTCTGGGAGATAGTACCCTGGTCAGCACTGGCTCTGGGAGATAGTACACTGGTCAGCACTGGCTCTGGGAGATAGTACACTGATCAGCATTGGCTTTGGGAGATAGTACATTGGTCAGCACTGACTCTGTGAGATAGTACACTGGCCAGCACTGGCTCTGGGAGATAGTATACTGGCCAGCACTGGCTCTGGGAGATAGTACACTGGTCAGCACTGGCTCTGGGAGATAGTACCCTGGTCAGCACTGGCTCTGGGAGATAGTACACTGGCCAGCACTGGCTCTGGGAGATATTATAATGGTCAGCACTGGCTCTGGAAGATATTATGCTGGTAAGCACTGGCTCTGGGAGATAATGCACTGGCCAGCACTGGCTCTGGGAGATATTATACTGGTCAGCACTGACTCTGGGAGATATTATACTGGTCAGCACTGGCTCTGGGAGATACTACACTGGCCAGCACTGGCTCTGGGAGATAGTACACTGGCCAGCACTGGACGTGGGAGATAGTACACTGGTCAGCACTTGCTCTGGGAGATAGTACACTGGCCAGCACTGATTCTGGGAGATAGTACACTGGCCAGCACTGGCTCTGGGAGATAGTACACTGGTCAGCGCTGGCTTAGAGAAATAGCACACTGGTCAGCTCTGTGGGAGATAGTACACTGGTCAGCACTGACTCTGGGAGATAGTACACTGGTCTGCACTGGCTCTGGGAGATAGTACACTGGTCAGCACTGACTCTGGAAGATAGTACACTGGTCAGCACTGACTCTGGGAGATAGTACACTGGCCAGCACTGGCTCTGGGAGATAGTACATTGGTCAGCACTGGCTCTGGGAGATAGTACACTGGCTAGCACTGGCTCTGGGAGATAGTACACTGGTCAGCACCGACTCTGGGATATAGTACACTGGTCAGCACTGGCTCTGGGAGATAGTATACTGGCCAGCACTGGCTCTGGGAGATAGTACACTGGTCAGCACTGGCTCTGGGAGATAGTACACTGGTCAGCACTGGCTCTGGGAGACATACTGGTCAGCACTGGCTCTGGGAGATATACTGGTCAGCACTGGCTCTGGGAGATAACGCACTGGCCAGCACTGGCTCTGGGAGATATACTGGTCAGCACTGACTCTGGGAGATATAATACTGGTCAGCACTGGCTCTGGGAGATTATACACTGGCCAGCACTGGCTCCGGGAGATAGTACACTGGCCAGCACTGGACGTGGGAGATAGTACACTGGTCAGCACTGGCTCTGGGAGATTGTACATTGGTCAGCACTGGCTCTGGGAGATAGTACACTGGCCAGCACTGGCTCTGGGAGATAGTACACTGGTCATCACTGACTCTGGGAGATAGTACACTGGTCAGCACTGGCTCTGGGAGATAGTACACTGGTCAGCACTGTGGGAGATAGTACACTGGTCAGCACTGACTCTGGGAGATAGTACACAGGTCAGCACTGGCTCTGGGAGACAGTGCACTGGTCAACACTGACTCTGGGAGATAGTACACTAGTCAGCACTTCCTCTGGGAGATAGTACACTGGTCAGCACTGGCTCTGGGAGATAGTACACTTGTCAGCACTGGCTCTGGGAGATAGTACACTGGTCAGCACTGACTGTGGGAGATAGTACACTGGTCAGCACTGACTCTCGTAGATAGTACACTGGTCAGCACTGACTCTGGGAGATATTTCACTGGTCAGCATTGACTCTGGGAGATAGTACACTGGTCAGCACTGACTCTGGGAGATAGTACACTGGTCAGCACTGACTCTGGGAGATAGTACACTGGTCAGCACTTGCTCTGGGAGATAGTACACTGGTCAGCACTGACTCTGGGAGATAGTACACTGGTCAGCACTGGCTCTGGGAGATAGTTCACTGGTCAGCACTGGCTCTGGGAGATAGTACACTTGTCAGCACTGACTCTGAGTTCGTTGAGCGTCATGTTTTTGCAGTTGATGAATAAGTGAATGCCTGCGCTGGACACATTCATATCTCATCAGACGGGCAGCCACAAGACAGGTACTACACCACAAGACGGGCAGCCACAAGACAGCTACTACACCACAAGACGGGCAGCCACAAGACAGCTACTACACCACAAGACGGGCAGCCACTAGACAGCTACTACACCACAAGACGGGCAGCCACAAGACAGTTACTACACCACAAGATGGGCAGCCACAAGACAGCTACTACACCACAAGATGGGCAGCCACAAGACAGCTACTACACCACAAGATGGGCAGCCAAGAGCATCAACAAAACAAAGTCAGTTGACCAAATGAAATTGCTGGACCACAGATGGCCTACCCACACATGGCCCACAGATGGCCCACCCACTCATGGCCCACAGATGGATCACACATGACCGACAGATGACCAACAGATGGCCCAGAGATGGCCCACACATGACGAACACATGGTGCACAGATGACCCACACATTCCCCACACATGGCCCACATATGGCCCACACGTGGCCCACACATGGCCCACACATGGCCCACACATGGCCCACACATGGCCCACACATGGCCCACACATGGCCCACACATGGCCCACATATGGCCCACACTTGGCCCACACATGGCCCACACATGGCCCACACATGGCCCACACATGGCCCACACATGGCCCACACATGGCCCACACATGGCCCACACATGGCCCACAGTTTCATCCTGTTTCATTATGTTTCATGATATATAAAGCTTTGCAATGATCTGATTTACCTGGAGAGGATTTCAGGGGTAAACGCCCCCGCGGCTCGGTCTGAGACCAGGCCTCATGGTGGATCAGGGTCTGATCAACCAGGCTGTTACTGTTGGCTGTACGCAAGCTGACGTACGAACCACAACCGGCTCGTCAGGAACTGACTTTAAGTGCCTGTCCAGTGCCTTGTTGAAGACAACCAGGGGTCTTGAAGACAACCAGGGGTCTTGAAGACAGCCAGGGGTCTTGAAGACAACCAGGGGTCTTGAAGACAACCAGGGGTCTTGAAGACAACCAGGGGTCTTGAAGACAGCCAGGGGTCTTGAAGACAACCAGGGGTCTTGAAGACAACCAGGGGTCTTGAAGACAACCAGGAGTCTTGAAGACAACCAGGGGTCTTGAAGACAACCAGGAGTCTTGAAGACAACCAGGGGTCTTGAAGACAGCCAGGGGTCTTGAAGACAACCAGGGGTCTTGAAGACAGCCAGGGGTCTTGAAGACAACCAGGGGTCTTGAAGACAGCCAGGGGTCTTGAAGACAACCAGGGGTCTTGAAGACAACCAGGGGTCTTGAAGACAGCCAGGGGTCCTGAAGACAGCCAGGGGTCTTGAAGACAACCAGGGGTCTTGAAGACAACCAGGAGTCTTGAAGACAACCAGGGGTCTTGAAGACAGCCAGGGGTCTTGAAGACAACCAGGGGTCTTGAAGACAACCAGGGGTCTTGAAGACAACCAGGGGTCTTGAAGACAACCAGGGGTCTTGAAGACAGCCAGGGGTCTTGAAGACAGCCAGGGGTCTTGAAGACAACCAGGAGTCTTGAAGACAACCAGGGGTCTTGAAGACAACCAGGAGTCTTGAAGACAACCAGGGGTCTTGAAGACAGCCAGGGGTCTTGAAGACAGCCAGGGGTCTTGAAGACAGCCAGGGGTCTTGAAGACAACCAGGGGTCTTGAAGACAACCAGGGGTCTTGAAAACAACCAGGGGTCTTGAAGACAGCCAGGGGTCTTTAAGACTGCCAGGGGTCTTGAAGACAACCAGGAGTCTTGAAGACAACCAGGGGTCTTGAAGACAGCCAGGGGTCTTGAAGACAACCAGGGGTCTTGAAGACAACCAGGAGTCTTGAAGACAACCAGGGGTCTTGAAGACAGCCAGGGGTCTTGAAGACAACCAGGGGTCTTGAAGACAACCAGGGGTCTTGAAGACAACCAGGGGTCTTGAAGACAACCAGGGGTCTTGAAGACAGCCAGGGGTCTTGAAGACTGCCAGGGGTCTTGAAGACAACCAGGAGTCTTGAAGGCAACCAGGGGTCTTGAAGACAGCCAGGGGTCTTGAAGACAACCAGGGGTCTTGAAGACAGCCAGGGGTCTTGATGACAACCAGGGGTCTTGAAGACAACCAGGGGTCTTGAAGACAGCCAGGGGTCTTGAAGACAACCAGGGGTCTTGAAGACAACCAGGAGTCTTGAAGACAACCAGGGGTCTTGAAGACAACCAGGGGTCTTGAAGACAACCAGGGGTCTTGAAGACAACCAGGAGTCTTGAAGCCAACCAGGGGTCTTGAAGACAACCAGGGGTCTTGAAAACAACCAGGGGTCTTGAAGACAGCCAGGGGTCTTAAAGACAACCAGGGGTCTTGAAGACAGCCAGGGGTCTTGAAGACAACCAGGGGTCTTGAAGACAGCCAGGGGTCTTGAAGACAACCAGGGGTCTTGAAGACAACCAGGGGTCTTGAAGACAGCCAGGGGTCTTGAAGACAACCAGGGGTCTTGAAGACAACCAGGGGTCTTGAAGACAACCAGGGGTCTTGAAGACAGCCAGGGGTCTTGAAGACAACCAGGGGTCTTGAAGACAACCAGGGTCTTGAAGACAGCCAGGGGTCTTGAAGACAACCAGGGGTCTTGAAGACAACCAGGGGTCTTGAAGACAACCAGGGGTCTTGAAGACAGCCAGGGGTCTTGAAGACAGCCAGGGGTCTTGAAGACAACCAGGGGTCTTGAAGACAACCAGGGGTCTTGAAGACAACCAGGGGTCTTGAAGACAGCCAGGGGTCTTGAAGACAACCAGGGGTCTTGAAGACAACCAGGGGTCTTGAAGACAGCCAGTGGTCTTCAAGACAACCAGGGTCTTGAAGACAGCCAGGGGTCTTGAAGACAACCAGGGGTCTTGAAGACAGCCAGGGGTCTTGAAGACAACCAGGGATCTTGAAGACAGCCAGGGGTCTTGAAGACAACCAGGGGTCTTAAAGACAACCAGGGGTCTTGATGACAACCAGGGGTCTTGAAGACAACCAGGGTTCTTGAAGACAACCAGGGGTCTTGATGACAACCAGGGGTCTTGAAGACAACCAGGGGTCTTGAAGACAGCCAGGGGTCTTGAAGACAACCCGGGGTCTTGAAGACAGCCAGGGGTCTTGAAGAAAGCCAGGGGTCTTGAAGACAACCAGGGGTCTTGAAGACAACCAGGAGTCTTAAAGACAACCAGGGGTCTTGAAGACAGCCATGGGTCTTGAAGACAGCCAGGGGTCTTGAAGACAGCCAGGGGTCTTGAAGACAGCCACGGGTCTTGAAGACAAGCAGGGGTCTTGAAGACAGCCAGGGGTCTTGAAGACAACCAGGGGTCTTGAAGACAGCCAGGGGTCTTGAAGACAGCCAGGGGTCTTGAAGACAACCAGGGGTCTTGAAGACAACCAGGGGCCTTGAAGACTACCAGGGGTCTTGAAGACAGCCAGGGGTCTTGAAGACAGCCAGGGGTCTTCAAAACAGCCAGGGGTCTTGAAGACAACCAGGGGTCTTGAAGACAGCCAGGGGTCTTGAAGACCCCTGGTCTTCAAGACACTGGAAGACAGTACTGTACCTTGTGGAACACTGGAAGACAGTACTGTACCTTGTGTAACACTGGAAGACAGTACTGTACCTTGTGGAACACTGGAAGACAGTAATGTACCTTGTGGAACACTGGAAGACAATACTGTGCCTTGTGGAACACTGGATGACAGTACTGTACCTTGTGGAACACTGGAAGACAGTACTGTGCCTTGTGGAACACTGGAAGACAGTACTGTACCTTGTGTAACACTGGAAGACAGTACTGTGCCTTGTGGAACACTGGAAGACAGTACTGTACCTTGTGGAACACTGGAAGACAGTACTGCACCTTGTGGAACACTGGAAGACAGTACTGTGCCTTGTGGAACACTGGAAGACAGTACTGTGCCTTGTGGAACACTGGAAGACAATACTGTGCCTTGTGGAACAGAGCTTTGCACCTTAGCCGCCTCAGACTTTACTCTGTTGACTACTACTCTCTGTGTTCTGTTAGTGAGGAAATTATAGATCCATCTACCAACTTTTCCTGTTATTCCTTTAGCACACATTTTGTGTGCTATTACATTATGGTCACACTTGTCGAAAGCTTTTGCAAAGTCTGTGTATACTACATCTGTATTTTGTTTATCCTCTACAGCGTCCAGGACCTTGTCCTAGTGGTCCAGTAGTTGAGACAGACAGGAGAGACCTGTTCTAAACCCATGTTGCCCTGGGTTGTGTAACTGATGGGTATCTAGCTGGGTGGTGATCTTGCTTCTTAGGACCCTTTCAAAGATTTTTATGATATGGGATGTTAGTGCTATCGGTCTGTAGTTCTTTGCTGTTGCTTTACTGCCCCCTTTGTGGAGTGGGGCTATGTCTGTTGTTTTTAGTAACTGTGGGACGACCCCCGTGTCCATGCTCCCTCTCCATAGGATGGAAAAGGCTCGTGATAGGGGCTTCTTGCAGTTCTTGATGAACACAGAGTTCCATGAGTCTGGCCCTGGGGCAGAGTGCATGGGCATGTCATTTATCGCCTGTTCGAAGTCTTGTGGAGTTAGGTTAATATCCGAGATTTTTGAGATGACATTTGTTAGCTGGGCGGGACCAGGAGTTGTGACTTGACCCCTGCAACCACAATTAGGTAAGGACTATGCAAGAGAGAGAGAGAGAGAGAGAGAGAGAGAGAGAGAGAGAGAGAGAGAGGAGAGAGGAGAGAGTTATCTCACTTCCTCCCAGTCATCAGTCTTGTATCAACACTTGTAGAGTCAGCTGTGCTTACACATGCAAGCCTGCGTACACACACGTACACACACACTTATACACGCGTCCACATGCACTTATACACACGTACACACACGTACACACACTTATATACGCGTGCACATGCACTTATACACACGTACACACACACTTATACACGCGTGCACATGCACTTATACACACGTACACACACTTATACACGAGTACACATGCACTTATACACACGTACACACACTTATACACGCGTGCACATGCACTTATACACACGTACACACACGCGTGTGTGTACGTGTGTTGTGTGTATGTGTACTCACCTAATTGTACTCACCTAATTGTGGCTGCAGGGGTCGAGACTCAGCTCCTGGCCCCGCCTCTTCACTGATCGCTACTAGGTCCTCTCTCTTCCTGCTCCATGAGCTTTGTCATACCTCTTCTTAAAACTATGTATGGTTCCCGCCTCCACTACGTCACTTGCCAGACTATTTCACTTCCTGACAACTCTATGACTGAAGAAATACTTCCTAACATCCCTTTGATTCATCTGAGTCTTCAACTTCCAATTGTGACCTCTTGTGTCTGTGTCCCATCTCTGGAACATCCCGTCTTTGTTCACCTTATATATTCCACGCAGTATTTTGTATGTCGTTATCATGTCCCCCCTGACCCTCCTGTCCTCCAGTGTCGTCAGACCAATTTCCCTCAACCTTTCTTCATAGGACATACCTCTTAGCTCTGGGACTAGTCTTGTTGCAAACCTTTGTACTTTCTCTAATTTCTTGACGTGCTTCATCAAGTGCGGGTTCCAAACTGGTGCTGCATACTCCAGTATGGGCCTGACATACACGGTGTACAGTGTCTTGAACGATTCCTTACTAAGGTATCAGAACGCTGTTCTCAGGTTTGCCAGGCGCCCATATGCTGCAGCAGTTATCTGGTTGATGTGTGCTTCCGGAGACATGCTCGGTGTTATACTCACCCCAAGATCTTTCTCCTTGAGCGAGGTTTGCAGTCCTTGGC